>NC_142743.1:17117906-17307906 GCF_051943395.1 Hippocampus bargibanti
ATGTCAAATTGCTTTTGTTTAGGTGTGATAATCTTTTAGCAAAGTTATGCATAAGTGCTGTCAACAAGGAGAGATGAGGAGACACTAAAGTTTCATTCATTACCTTTTGCATTAATTACATTTTATCCCTGTGCTTATATACTGATATATATATATATATATATATATATATATATATATATATATATATATATATATATATATATATATATAAAATTTGCTATAGGGTGCAAGTGTGTTGTGGTTTCCACATCAAAACAGTGAGTTCTTGTTGAAAAATAAAAAAGAAATCCAATTGACTTTCTGCTGCAGTCCTATGTGAGCATGAAGAAATACAACAAACCACTTTGCATTGTTATCTCCTGCTCCGCCTTCCGTCTGTATCAAAAACAGCTGCAGGTAATTCTAATAGGGTCCTACTTTACACCTCCTATTTGTCTTTTAGCGCTCTCCCTCCTTTCCTTTCCTTCTATCTATCCCCACTGCCAACTTCTCCTTTTTTCACTCTGTAACCATGGTGCAAGGTGATTACGGTATGTGGGGGGTGCGCGTGTGTGCACGTGTGCTTTTGTGTGTGCGTGTGTGTGTGCGTGTGCGTGCGTGCGTGAGTGTGTATGTGTGGAGGGGTAGCAACACGCCTCAGGGATTATACAGCCCTCTCGCATGAAAGATTCATGATGCACGAAAGTGTGTGTTTGCGTGTATGTGTGTGTGTCTGTGTGTGTGCGCGTCCGGCATGGCTACGAAGGGAAACAGTGACAGTGGGGGAAAGAGGAAGAAAGTAGGGATATAGTAGGTACACAGTGTGAGACAAATAGGTTGAGTGCAGCAGGATTTACTCTCCAGGTTCTGATTAGCATATATACACATACACATACACATACACATACACATACACATACATACGTCTGTTTTTCATCATGAAAATACAAAATCTACTTCCCAGTTTGTACAGTAAATAACAATTATTTGGTTGTTTGAAAGTGGGAAGCATGATTGCCTCACACTTCCAAGTTTCGAATCTTCCAGTGTAGCGTTTGCAAGATCTTTCCACGATGCTATCGTGAATGCTATAATACATAGAATGTGCTTGAAAAACGAATGCCAATTTGTTTCTTGCAATTATACAAGTGAATAAGGAGCGTCAGCGCAGAGTGCCGATGCGTATGTAGAACTGTCGCGACTTGGAATTGAAGCGGATTTACGTTGGACAGGAGATGTAAAACAGTCTCCTTTCGTCAATGGATCCTACAGCTTTGTGTTTGCTTTCAACATTTAGCTTGTAGTACATATGCACATTCCAACATGACGTCCTTGATCCATTGGTGAAAAGGACACTTTGATCCTCTCTTTCATCTAGAACTGCTTCATGTGACAAAGAGGGTACATAAAGTGCTTAAGAATGAATGACTCTCTGTGTCTTTGTGTTGTAATATTATTTATTTGTTTTTTTTTTTGTTCTTACGACTTCAAGATGGCATTGCGACAGTGGCTGCCTTTCCATCAGCTCCTGTATTTTTTTCTACTTCTTTCTTTCCTTTCCTCTTCTTTTCATCACTTTGTTGCTGGGAAATGTAAATTTCTCCACTGTGAGACTAATAAAGGAAAATTAAATCCAATACAAATATATACCAACACAGTAAATTCTACATCACATAAATGTTGTACCTCTAGGCCATAAATAAAAAGCAATGAATTGAGTAACCCAAAAAGTACTTCATTGCACGTTTCATTCATTAGCTTGAAACGTCAAGATCGTACACCGATGAACACTCGTGGATAAACTCTCCAAGTAGATTATCAAACATCCCCGACCAAAAGTAGTCACATCTTTTCCATTGAAAACTTGATGATGACTTTGACTTTTAAAAACGTTAATCACAGTGTTCTCCATGTACGAGCAATGAAATTCTTCTTTTATTATGTTTTTTTTTTGGAAACCGCATCAACACAAAAGCTGAGGTCTCGTAACTACTGTTGGCAGCTACCAACTCCATTTCCCTGAGTAGAAGAAGTAGTGCGGGACCTTCTAGCCTCTACCGCGGCGCCTCACAATGTGATTGGCCTTATATTTGGTAAAGTTTTATATATTGATATATCATATTTTGAACTTTTGTACTTTGGACTTTTGTACCCTCTTTGTGATGACATGAAGCAGTTCCATGAAAGAGGAGAGGCTCAAAGTGTCTTTCCACCAGTGGATCAGGGACATCATGGTGGAACGTGCACGTCGACTACAAGCTAAATGTTGAACGCAAACATGCAGCTGTAGCATCCATTGACGAAAAGAGATTGTCTCTATATTTTATATTCTCGCTTCCCGTCAGCTCCGTTTTTGTTTCGGGTTCCGTTAGTAATATCACCATATTTTGCGTTATATAAGGCACACCCAAAAGCCTTGATTTTCTTCAGAAGATAACCCTGCGCCTTATACGCCTTGTATGTGAAGTAATATTGAGCCACAACAGGTCTTACAACTACTGTCAGCAGTCACGTACTCCATTTACCTCTGTAGTAGTAGTGCATAACCCCAGCCTCGACTGTAGAACCTTATAATGTGGTGTGCCTTATATTTGGAAAACTATTAATTTATATATTATATTTAGAAAACATTTTTCATTCATTGAAGGTGCGCTTTATTGTCCGGTGTGCCTAATATATGGAAAAAGTTTGAAAACATACCTTTAATTGGGGGTGCGCCTTATACTCCAGTACGCTTTATACACCGGAAAATATGCTAATTTTCAAAATACTTGGATTATTTGGTAATCTGTTTATTCCTTTCAAACCTTTGTGCTGTGAACCAAACTGTGCGCTAATTTTTACTGTTTTATAGTGCAAAATAAAACGTGTACATTAAGGAAACTGCAAAGTGGTTCGCCAGACTCTATTAACAGTTGGCATTCATAAAACAATCCATTCTCCCTTGACCCTCCTTCGCTTTCTCTACAGGGTGCATGCCAAGAATGGCTGTCTGGCAAAACGAGCAGCCTTCTGAGGAAGTGCGCTATTGTGCCAAAAGTCTGTTGGTCCGGGACAACTCAATTCATGAGTCTGTGAACAGATGGACGAGAGGAAGTGTGGCAATGAGATGTTTAATGTGTATGTGTTTATCTAAAAGTTCAGTGGGTGACCCTAATGGCAGCTTGGAGGCCTTTCCCTCCCTCCCCTAGCTGAAACTTCTTTTTATTACACCTGCCTTTGATTGCATTTCACACTAGAGAGGTTCACAGAACGTCGACTAGACTGGAGGAGATGGATGAAAGTGAGCGATAGCCAACGGCGGAAGTGTGCAAGGGCAGCTGAAGGAGAGACAGACAGAGCTTTTAAATGAGATGTACAGAAAAAAAAGAAGGGGTGGGGGCAGAAAAAGAGCCTCTGGGGAAACATATTATTTGGACGCCTCCTTTACCAACCCCCTTCCTCCCTTTGGTTCAGCAGCGAATGAGAGAGGCAGAATATCCACTCGTCTTGTGACCTTGCAGGTCAGCTGCGGGAAGGCGACATTAATCAAATTGACGTCCGGGCTGAGGTGGCTGATAGCAACACACACACACACACACACACACACACACACACACACACACACACACACACACACACACATACGCATTCACTCACATACACACACATATACACGCACGTACCACATACATATCCATACATTGGTGAATAGTTTTCTGTTTAGATGTCCTACTCCAAAATGTCACCGTTATAAAAGCTTTGCTACCTATACAGACAATGCTCAAAGTTGAGCAATTATCACATAAAACTATGTGTGGTGATAGTGTCAGCATCAATAAATATGATATGTATTCATATATATTTTAAAAAAGAGAATTAAAAGTTAACTGTCACCCAAAGTTTGGGCTGTATCACGATGCTAGCGCAGTGCGCAGTTAAACTGTATGCAAGGGTGGAGTTTTCGATCTTTTGGTAAGACTTTGGCTCTAAAGAAATGATCATTTATGCCATTGTGGATGTGAACAAAATGATTAAATGGGTCAACTTTGTCAGTCCCAGTAGATATTCTTCTTTTAACACCATCATTCTTTTCCCAAAAGTGTGGCAAAAAGCTCAAAGGAATAAGGAAACAATGCTAAGTGCTCAGCTGGCGAAAATGAGCTATCCTGACGTGCACCGCTCCCTCATGTGATATGCTGACATCCCTCATGTAGAAAATAAAATCCCCGCTAACTATAACCCTCTATCCTTTGATCACGATCAGACTGCTTCTGGATAGCTAGCATGAGAAGCTAACAGTAGGCTACGTCTTGGACAGTGTTCTTTTTATCAAACAGATAGACTTGCAGTCGAAGCACAAGGGAGAACATGAAAACTTCACACAGGAGGACCAGAGCTCAAATTCAGATCTCGGAACTGTGAGGCAGACATGCTAACTATCCCACTGTATCGCTTAACGCTTTCATCCTTTCAGAAATAGAGTCACCCGAAGGAAAATCACGGTTTAATCCTTTGATTTTGGGTGAAATGTGGTCTAGTTAGGATATGCTGACGTCATGAAAGTTGACATAACTCCAAAAAACATGAGATCTATTTTTTTTCCCATACCTTTCATCTCTCGTTTGCTTCCATTTCTTGGCATTGCCTCAAAGCCTCCGTGGAGCACGCAGTGAATTAACCCCTCAGTGGATCTGTTTAATGGACTTCTAAATATCAACTCTTGCCTCTGGTGATGCTACCAACATTTACATGGAATTGAAATAGTCTCCTTCAGGCCACGCGCAGACAGTGAGATATTGATTTGCTTGTTTGTGTGTGTGTGTGTGTGTGTGTGTGTGTGTGTGTGTGTGTGTGTGTGTGTGTGTGTGTGTGTGTGTGCGTGTGTGTGTGTGTGTGCGTGTGCGTGTGCGTGTGCGTGTGTGTGTGTCTGTCTCGGGGATACGGGATTTGAAAACCAACATTCTGTGTTAGAGAACTGATATTGGCCTTTCTTTGTTTCCTCGATCTTGATGGAGAACATACACTGGACAGTATCCATATAGAACGGGATAAACTTTGTTTTAATCACTGTGTATTTCACTTGTTTGCTATCTGCTAGCTTAATGCGAACACATCATTCAAGCTAACAGGCAAGATAGACAGGCCGACGAATATAATGAATTGTTTTTCTTCAGACACTTAGAACAATGGATATTTGAATAAAGACGGTGTATTAAAGACATTATGTATTTCAAACAACCATAGACGATATAGACGGGTTAACAAATAGCATCAATGAGGCAGTCAGGTAAAACTTTGGAGCGCGGATACTTGATCACAAATCATGCATTATTATTTTTATAGCAATTTTAGAATGTTAGAAAGAGCATTGCAAATCCGGTTTGCATTATTGCCTCCGTCATTTGTTATTAACTCCTTCACTGCCCCAGACAGGTGCAAAAAATGTGTCCACTCCAATGCCAGGGTTTTTGTCATTGTCACTTGAATTCCAGGACCCACTGAATATTGAGTTTTAGGACTACATAAGCATTCAATGCAGCGTTAGAGACCTCAAACTCTCTTCTTTCATCAGAAAAAAAATCCTCAATTATATTATGTAGCTTGAAATGAGGGTAGGTGTCCACAATACAATGCAATGCATACCTATTGGTTTATATAAGGCTTTAACAACACCTGAAAGTGGAACAAAGCGCTAACATGGAAAAAAGGGAAATGCTACCCCCTTGTGGAAAAGAAAAAAACCATTGCCACAGACCATGGCCAGTGCTTTATCGGCGATCAAGCATGAAAAAAACAAAACCCATACTAATTCGAGAATGGTGATCTACGTCATATTTTAAATTCTCGAATACATTTGTGAATGCAAGTGAATGAGTTAAAGTGATGGTTGTTGTTTTACATGATTAGAACCATGAACTTTTTTCTGTTTTCAAAATGTGTTATAATACTAATAATAATATATAATATAATAATAATAATATAATAATAATAATAATAATAATAATAATAATAATAATAATAATAATAATGATAATAATGATAATAATAATAATGGTATATAATACAATATAATATATAATAAAATACAGTAAAGTCTCGTTATATCGATATCGGATATATCGATAGTCCCGGTTATATCGATACTATTTCTATGCACGCACGGAGAAAATTACATGCAAACAGGGTCGGATATATCGATAGTCCCGGTTATATCGATATTTTTTCGGACTCCCTTGAATATCGATATAATGAGACTTTACTGTATCATATAATAATGCAGGTTTCATGACATAGCATGACTGAAGCATCAGTGCCCTTGTTTTTTTTTTCATCAGATTGCTCTGATTTCAATCCCTGTAGCCTCCCACTCAACCCCCATAGAGGTCACAAATTAAAGGTGGCTAGTCATATATGATATGATGTATGTTCTATGTGATTTACTACATTATTCACCAATATTGCCCTCGACTCATTTTTTAATTTGGCATTTTGGCAGTATCGTTTCAGCATTTACGTGCATTTTCGAAGGCATTTTTCAATTCCTGCTATTACAATATAGCAATGACAGCAAGCAATCGCAGCCCGGATGTTAGAAATAAAGTCAACAAACTGGAACATGGTGACCGTCGCATGTGCATGAATCGGTCAATACTGAGCAATCAATGCGAGTAGTAGATGCGTTCGCTGGCTTGTGTGTGTGCGGGTGTGTGTGTGTGTGCGATGTAGAATGGATGACAGACGAGTGTATTTGTGTGTCTTGGTAGTGGTGGTCTCGGTGTTGTTTCGGAGGCTGAGTAAATTGTGACCGCTTGTGTGCGCTGATGATAGTATTGATCTGGTGAAGATCACCTGAAGGTTGAGATATATTGTCCAGCAAGACTTTCATGGTCGCTTTCCACACACAATGGCTTTTTTTCCGAAATCTATAAAAGCTAGCATTAGTATCTGTGATGGATTTCATCCATGCACGCATTTTGCACATAACGTTTGAATGAACAAGATTTTCTGATATGACCCCCCCCCCCCCTTTTATAGTGATTGGCAATTGTGCTCCAGTTATTCTCCATAGGTTATTAGCCCATGGATGAAACAGATACCAGAATTGTTCGCTCTTAATTAGTCATTTGAATCCATAAAGGCAATCAATTAAGCTTAAGTGTGCATTAAATCTGATTAAGCGGTCAGTTCCCAAAACTCTGTCAAATCCATGCAAGCTTTTTGAGCGTGATAATGAGTTTGTAAATGGAAATGGGAATGAAATGGCAAGGGTTAATTACTGACGGTGCTTCATCACAAAACACACAAAATGTGAAACACGAGCCATAAGGATATTTTTTTCTGCATTCTTTGATTGCTAAATCTAATTTTTTTTTTACTTATTTGTGGTGAAGGATAAGTGGGACGTAATATACAGAATGCTAATACAAGTGCCATCTGACTTATGACCGGGTTCCGTTCCAACTGGTCATAAGTCAAAATGGTCAAAAGTTGAAATCCATTCAGAATGGCTGACACGAGGGTTATACCTTTTTTTATATCTTTTTTTTAAATAGTTTCACCCACCCCCTTTCAAATTGCTACTGCGGACTGCAAAAATCCCCCATTGTGGGACGATTAAAGGTTTTCGTATTCTGATATACTACAGAATAGTATACAATGTCAATCTGTTGTTGTTAAGCAACTTTTTCTATTTAATACTATTATATACCAATCTGTTTACTCATCTCATTCACAAATTTGATACCTTTTAGTGTCATTTTTATCCTTTTATATTTCACATTATCAATTTATATTTTAGATTTAGATTCAGATTTTAGATTTAGGCTGAGCAAAATTGCCGTACGCGTTGCCGGGCTGCTAGCGCATTGAATTAAAATTAAAAAATAGGGGTCTGGCAGTCATAGTCGTAAGTACGGGTGGTCGTACAGTAAGTCGGATGGTACCTGTATTAAATTAGAAGGGAAAGTGAAGTGAAATTGTATTTCATAGACGATAACAACGTGGAGTAAAATGTGAATAACGTGAATAAATAATAGTATAAGACCATCAGAAGATAAATAAATGGTAATACGTATTTATGCTGTACTGTTTGTTTGAGGGGGCGAGGGGCGTTGCGGAGATGCTTTGGATTTAGCGACTGTGTTGGCCTTATTTGGCAAAGACGCCACTGTATCATTCCTCATTATTCTCTGACACCCTCCCTCCATCCTCCGCTCTCCCCCTCGCTGGCCTTTACCTACTTGCTTGTCTCGGGGGAAATTACCACTGCTCCAAATCGCTGTCCTGTACCGCGCTGCACACACTTGCTTGAACAAGTAAAAACACGCACACATTGACAATATCAGCTTGCACGCGCACATTGGGTTGCTGTGTGTTGGCTTCCCATGCTCTGGCGACGCCTCCCTTCACCCTGCCGATGTATAATAAAATATGTAGCATTTGGAGACACGGTATTGCACGAAGGGATTGGAAATATTATCCTGCATTTGTGTGAAGGTCATAATCTAATAGTAATGGATTGCATTTTGATGAACAACACAACAGTTATTGTTTGTATTGTGTACAACGGCGGGAGACATTAGTTCTTCTCTGTGGTGGGCTGATGTAATATTTATTCTGTATGAGAGTAAATGAAAAGGATAATTTTGGTATTCAAGGCAGCACATATACCTTGTTTTATAGCCTAGCATATTGTTTTTCATCTGTCTTTCTTAACTCATTCACTGCCAGACATGTGCAAAAAGATGTCCACTCCAGTGCCAGTATTTTTGTATTTGTTACTAGAATCCCAGGACGCACAAAATATTGAGTTTTAGGACTACATAAACATTGAATGCAGCGTTAGACTCTCTTCTTTCATCAGAAAAAATAGTTAATCCCTAAATTATACGGGTATGGAGTTATATGAGCGTGAAGTGAGGGCGACCAAAATACAATGCAATACATACATATTGGTTTATATGACGCTTTAACATCAGATGAAGCTGGAACCAAGCGCTAACATGGGAAAAAAAGTGAAATGCTGTCCACATAAGTGGAAGAGGAGAAACATTGCCAGAGGTCTGGCCATCGCTTCATTAGCTCCTAAGCAAGAAAAAAAACAAAACCCAAACAAATTCGGCAATGGCGCTCTACGTCATATTTTCAATTCCCGAATAAAATTGTGAATGGCAGTGGATGAGTTAATGGATGATGTTGATGAATTGGATAGGATTGGATTTGCCTTTATTTGTCTCGCAGTGGAGAAATTTACATTTCGCAGCAGCAGAGTCATCATTAATGACTGTCTAATTATGTGGAATTGGTTGATAAAGTTGAGAAAAACCCTTAAAAAAATGAGTAAACATTCAGACATTGATGTCACATTCTGCCAACCACAGTTTCTGTATGTTGGTTGTCATTCTGCACGACTGAACTCTCACACCACTGCGACCTGTATCACTTTGAATAGTAGAAAACTTGTATCTTAACGCAAAATATACATTTTCTTGTAGTAACTTGACTATTACTCCTGTCTAACTGAAATATACAGTACCATCTTTTTTGGGGGTTGTTGTCATTTTATTTTTTCTAAATTGCTACGCCCCAATTTCCTTCAACATTTATCTTTTATTACTTGAAATTGTTCAGGCCATGCTGAGATTCTCCGATCCCATTGAAAATACGATATTGAAATTATGTAAATTCCTCTTGATTTTTATAATCAAATCAAACGCCTCCCCATCCCTTCTTGAAACATATCTACTTCCGTTCTGTTCCTCGTGCTCAGCTTCACGCATCTTGAATACGGGAGGCTGGAGTCCCTTTTTTGCATATGTCAAATCCACCCTACGGAAATGTCACTTTGAGCCAAGCGGCAGTAGCTCGCCGTCTGCATTTTGATTGCACACATGCATTCAGAACGATCTCCCAAGAAAGCTGGTGTATCCACAATCAATACTGAAATACAGCCGCATTCAACTCATCAATCGTTGACGAAAACAAACCAGACACATCCTGCAAAGCTCCATCTTGCGAGCGTAGATTTCAAAGATCCGCAGTTGGGCTGCGTGTCGCCATCAAATATTTGTCAATGTTTTAGATCGTGCGTTATGGTTTATCAGATTAAATGATAAAATATTTAGAGTGGGCCTTTGTTTGAGGGAGTGAATTGAAATTCTTGAAATATGCATTATCTTTGCCTCTTTATGGGATTTTTGGTTCTCCCACCCGCGAATGTTACGATTTATGGCAAAAAGGGATCGTGTAATGATAACCATAAAGCTGCAAATGAGCTTTTCCTGATCTAGCAGCAAATTAAAGGCAATATTACGACCGGGTTATGCATATCTAGCTTCTCTGCTCGATATAGTAAAGTGAAGATAATGATAAATTTATCATACAAGAACTCAATATATGCCGTGTTGAACCTTGATGTGAATAAACAGGATTTATTGTTTACAATTAAGTGCCATTCACAAATTTATTCGGGAATTGAAAATATGACGTAGACCACAATTCCCGGATTTGTTCGGGTTTTGTTTTTTCATGCTTGGGTGCCGATAAAGCGCTGGCCATGTCCTCTGGCATTTTTTTTTTCCTTTTCCACAAATTATGATTTAACTCTTTTTTTTCTGATGAAAGGAGGGTCTAAGGTTTCTTACGCTGTATAGAATGTATATGTAGTCTTAAAACTAAATATTTTGTGGGTCCTGGAATTCAAGTGAACATGACAAAAAAATGGCTCTGGAGTAGTCACATTTTTGCACGTCTGGCACTGAATGAGGTAATGTATATTTTCTGTCTTCTTGTTTTCTTTTAATACTTGCAGGAAAAAAAATGAAAACCTGCATCATGTTAACTTGTCTTCAACCATCCCCCCCCCCCCCCCCACTCCCGTAATTCAGTGTATGTGAGTGGTGGGCCGTGCATGTCTCTCCTAGGCCTTCGGTAGTGCTATGTCAGAATCAATCCACAGCTGCCATTGTAAAAAACAGTGTGGTGTGATATACTACATATCCTGTGCTGTACTAGAGGGTACAGTTAGCCAGGAAATAACTTGTGAAGAAAGAAATACTGTCATTAAACTGTTCGAGGTTTTACTAGGGTACAGTTAGCCAGGAAATAACTTGTGAAGAAAGAAATACTGTCATTAAACTGTTCGAGGTTTTACTGGTGTACATAAATGTTATTAGTTTCCATCAACTATGGTGAACGTCTTTTCACACTTGTATGGAAGTTATTCATTTAAAATCTTTACTCAACCCGTTGCGTGTATGAGCTTAAAAAAAATGGTGGTTATTTTAACCCTGTGTATTTTATATTGTTTCATTCCTTTCAGAACTTGAGCTGGGCTTTTGTGAAAAAAAAATGTTTGGCTCAAATAAGAGTGGAGGCTCCCGGTATTCTTTTTGTGCAATTTTCCTGGTAATGTATTATGAATGCTAGGGATTATTTATGTTTGTGGGTTGAGATACTTCCTCCTGTGGGAAATGTGTTTAAATGACAAAATGTAGCCACAGAGCACATGCATTAAATATGCATGGAACCACTGAAAACATTGCTGAGGGTTTGCACCTGCAGTATGGGAACCAAATGATAGATATTATAGACTGTATATATAGATACTGTATTCATCCACAAGGGTAAATGTGTGTGGTGTGGGACTCTGCGGCTTTGTGAAAGCATGTGCATGCTTATGAGAGTGTGTGCAGACTGTGGCGGCTGACTTGGAATAAAAAGAAAGGACGGGGAGCACTCTTGAAGAAAACAGAGCAAGGTCTTTGTCTGAGAAGGGAAAATGTGAACTATGGCTTCTACTGTAACTTGTGTCTGTTTTCTCTTATCAAAGTGTCTGGCAGATCTTTTCCTTTTCCCATTGGCTTGCCTCTGTCAGCAACGTGCCCAAATGTGAAAGCAATTATCTGAACTGGAAGAGTCAAAGAAATATTCGGGAGTTACGTCAAAGAATAAATGGGATTGGATGGGGAGAGAGTGGGTGAACTCCATGTACATGTTAAAACACGCATAGTGTAGAGTCCGCAAGAGCAAAAAAACAGCATCAAGTTTGATCAGGTTGAATAGTAACTCATTCACCGTCACACATGTGCAAAAATGTGTCCACTCCAGTGCCAGGGTTTTTGTCATTGTCACTCGAATTCCAGGACCCACAGTATACTGAGTTTTTGAACTACATAAACATTCTATGCAGTGTAAGAACCCATAGACATTCTTCTTTCATCAAAAAAAAAATGCTAATTCCTAAATGATATGAGTCTGGAGTTATATGATCTTGAAATGAGGGTTGCTGTCCAAAATACAATGCAATACATACATGTTGGTTTGTATCGCGGTTGAACAACAGCTGAAGCTGGAACAAAGCGCTAAAATGGAAAGTAGGGAAAAAACATTGCCAGAGGCCATGGCCAGTGCTTTATCAGCACCCAAGTAAGAAAAAAATAAAACCCGAATAAATTTGGGATTGGCGCTCTACGTCATATTTTCAATTCCCGAATAAATTCGTGAATGGCAGTGAATGAGTTAAATATCTTGTGTTTGTGGTCTACCCAATTGAATTTAGTTTGAAAATGATTGGCAAATTATTGCATTGTATTTTTATTTACATTTGACACGTCTCAACTTGATGGGAATTGGGTATTGCTCCATATATTGAAGTTGATTCCCGGTAATTGTTTCACTCGCTGAATCATTGGAAGGTGATGTAAATAAGAATTAATCGAGGTACTAGTGCACTCACCATGTAATGCATTGCTCAATGACGCTTGCAACTTTCAATTGCTTTTGAGAGCTGACTCACGTGACACTGTATTTAAGTGGTTTGTACAAGCCCCAAAATAAACTCCTGCAATGACTGGCATAGTTCACAATCCACCATGAACAGCATATGCCTCGGGGCGTTTTTTTTTTCCCCTCCTGATGACATTCCACTCTGCTCTCACCCTTCTTAACCCCAAACGTGGAACATCTGCTTTCTCCATTCTATTGGCGCATTCTAAAAAAAAAAACTTTTGGCCAGGGCCCCTAGCTTTCTCATTAGTAGTCTCTATGAGTGATATGTAAGAGCCTTCAGCATTTCTAAGCAAGTTCTCACTGGTCAGCCATCCCCTTTGTAATGCAGAGTCTTGACCTGTTCCCACTACACACTGTGTGTTTGTAGTCTGTACGCCGAGCATTCATTTCCATGAGAAAGGAGCGTAGAGAATGGACAGGGGCCACATTTTCTTTTTAAAGGATGTGGGCAGATGCCATCGTGGGGGCAGAAGGGCAACCTCATCCATCATGTCGTGAATAGGCAGGAATTATGGCCCCCGTGTCTTTGTACAGCACCCGATCAAGACCTTTTTGATAAAGGTTGGTTTGGGTAGAGGAAGTATATGAAAAAGTGGTTGAATCTGATAAGCTATGTTCTGGATCAAACAGCCAAGCCGCTGCTATTTAGAATACTTTCGCAATGTCACAAGAGTGGTCATCTGCAATGAGTGTCTCGCTCAAACACAATTCTTATTACGTCTGAGTAAGCTCTCAGTCGTACAGGAGTGGTCCATCGACAAAAAGGTTTCTTCAGCCGTCATCTGTACTTTTTTGTGTCGGACGTTTCGCTTCTTATCCAGCTGACGAAGTTTCTTGGATAAGAAGCGAAACGTTCGACACCTTCAAAGAAGTCCTGATGACGGCTGAAGAAACTATTCTTATTAGAAAACAAAAATGGTCATAACCGTCACTATTATAAAAAACTCTGTTGCTAATCAAAATAGAATAATCTCCTAAAAAATTTAGTTGGAATCTTCAACCGCCTTGAATTAATTTTTCTAGCCATGCGATTTGTTTGTGATGATAAATGAGGGTTAATCAAGACAACAAAGGCGCAAAGTTTAAAACCAGCACTACCATATGGAATTTTCATAATGTGATACGGATCTCAGAAAATAAAAAAAATGTTTGACTGTATCTGGTCAAATACATTGGTGTGTATTTTTTTTTCCTAAGATTTGATGACTTGACACCATTTCATGTCAATGAAAATAAAACAGAGATTGACTGTGCGGATGTATGAGGGAACGTTAGGGACATAATCCAAGATTAGTTTTAACTCTACTTAAAAGTTTTTATACAAACTACTGAAATACGCTCGTCTGTAAAATACTCAAAGGCTCTCACACACATTTATTAAATACTCTCACACACATAATTCTGGATGTGTGCTCACATGCAGTCGTCATATAGTCCTACACAAATTTGCCAAGCATTTTCACATGCGCTTGTCCAACACTCAGTAAACTGCCCAATTGTATATTTACAGTTAGTTGTTGATGCAATGCAACTACATATATCAATATACCTTTCTTGATACTTGCACTATGTACAGTTTTGCACATTTACAGTATACATCTCAGACTGATGACATTTTTACTATCCTTATAATATCTTGTTTTTCTATCCTTTCACACCCCCTCCCGCCCTTCCTTTCAAATTGCTGCTGTGGACTGCGAATTTCCCCATTGTGGGACGATTAAGGGTTTTCTGCTTTCTGATTAACCCATAGCAAAAAATACAGTCTTCCCCGCAAAACACTGATAAAGATCTCCTTATCTTGGCTTCCTGAAATAAAAATACACAAACATGGACATTCACGTGGCCAGGACTTTGGCTAAAAGGTTCATACACTGATTTACCAGCTATGCCATCTGTGTTATACAAGTCCTATATCCTCAGGCCAAAATTATTTTGTTCTTCATTGGTTGTCCACTTTTTATGTGCTATGCAATTTGTATGTGATAAATTGAATTGGATGTACATTTGACGCAAGTATCAATCTCTGGATTCATCAATGGACACTATGGCTTGTTGTTTTCACTACCAACTTAGCTTGTAGCTGACACGTGTGATGAACTTTGATTTACTCCTTCATCTACAACTGCTTCAAACTACATGTAGATATCATTATTGCAATGGAATGATTTGTCCATGTTTTGTTTTGTGTTCTTTTGTATTATTTGTGTTATTTTGTGACATATTCTGTAAAGTGCTTTGTTACAGTGCAGCTGTTGTGAAAGCATTATAGCGACGATGTGTTGTATTGAAACAAAAGTGATCTCATTTTCAATTGACAGCAAGTTGCAAAATAGCTGCACTCACGGGTAAAAGTGGGTGTAATCCGCTGCTTTAAATAATATGCCACAAACAAAATATCAAATGGAATGTCATGTTTAGACTAGTGTGGGCACACGGAACATATTGTAAAGAACATTTTTCACCTATCTTCCCCGTTTTTACATTTGAGAATGTCCGTCCTATTTATCACGTTATGTTGTGACAGTCATGACTGTGAATATAACTGCCTGTATGAACTGTTTTATTTTTTGACTTGCGTAAATGTAAGTTTAGAAATATGAAAAATTGATTAACCGTTTTTAAAGGTTTATTTTTTTTCCCGATTAAAATATTAAAAGAGAGTTCATCGGACAGTCGATATGTACTGTCGTGTTATTGGTATTGTCAGTCTTCGTTTCATTGTCTGTTTCGGTCTAAATCCACAAGTGCATCGAAATTTAGCTAGGCACCCCTTTTGTAGACGGAGGGCGGAGTTTCATGGTATCTTCCAATTGGCTGGCCGGGAGTGACGTTGATGGAGCTGCTTCCTGGTCTGGCTTCTCTCCGGGGGAGGAGGAGACAAGCGACTATGCGGTGTTTGCTAGTCTCAACAAAATGGCTGCGAGACCGCTGACGCCGAACGCTCACTGATCCGCCTACCACGACCGTGCTCTGCGCTGTCTGGACCCTCGCAGAATGTATTTTCTCGTAGTCGCTTCTCACTTTGCATTTGCGTTAGCTGATGCGTTACAAGTCGTCCCGCTGGTTACCTAGACACAACAGTTATTTTTTGCACTTTAAAAAACAAGTTGGTCGGCTCGCTTTCGGTCGGCTGTCGGCAAGCTTGGACAAAAACAGCGACATTCCATTTTAAATTCTTTTTTTCACTGAGGCTCATTTTCTAGGCGGCTAATGTTGTCGACAACAATTTAGCTGCGTTTTACAAGGTCATTCTTATTTGGATCGTTTGTTTTTGTTGTTGCCTTTGCTTCCTCCCGCCCCTACACAATATCGCATATGGCGTTTTAGCGTTATTTTTTGCGACATTTTTTTTCAATGTTTCTCCAAAACTACACATTACAAAACAGCGATTTTGTATATGTGACCGAGGAGGGGGCGTTTTATACATCGCTCGACTGACACCAAGCTGCTACGGCGGCCGCCGGCGAAGCTGCCAAGTCTTGACTGAATCTGCTCCATCGCTTTACGGGTAATTTAGGAGAGGACACCGGGGATTGAATACAAGCTGCCAAAGCCGTGTTTAACGCAAGGTGAGTTATTTTTTTACCACCTCTCTCCGTCATTTTTTAAAAAGTCCTCATAATGATCAACTCTCTAGTTTGTGCCCCTGCGAATATAAATATTGAATTTCAACGAGGATTCAAAATTCCAGTTGTAGAATTGTGGTCAGATACACTTTATCAATTACATTGTACGTTTTTATACTTGGTTATTGGACGTGAAACTTAAGCGTTACATCACAGCTCTTCTGTGATTGGTTGAGAGGGACTGAGAACACTGCACATGTGAATAGTTTCTTTCACATACCCAAAGAGGTATTGCATTACTTGGATTTCCACAATGGTACGATAGCAGACTTTATATTTGAAGAAAAATGCATTTTCTAAAACTAACCTGCTTGTGGTTCATATCGATGTGATACATAATGTATCTTGTACATTCCTCTACATTTATTCCAAGTACATTATTAAACATAACCACCCCGCCGCCTATTCCTTGTTCCTCCACCTGTAGTCATAATACTGATTGAACTGTCGACTTCCATTGCATTGCAAACCCCCTCTTCCCACATCCCCCGGCGTCCAAGTACAGCTTTTAATATCTCTTTGGCGTGTCTTCTTAATTGAAGTACATAATTTCCTGTTCAAATTCAACCCCCTTCATCCTCTCCCTCTGTCATCATCCGTCACAACTGTCTTATCTCAACCGTCACGCGCCAGTGCTGCATTGAAATGAGAAAATTGGTGCGAGAACATACATGTGTTGAGATGGGATCCGTTGCTCCCATCTCAGTGCTATTTTATTGGCGTGTGCAAGCATTTTTCTTGGGCCAAACTCAAGGTTCCGGCAGTTGGTCAATGCCCTGCATTTGCTAATCATGTCATGAGGTGCCTCCCGCGTGCCTCTAAACACCCAGCTGGCTCGCAGACGTGCACATATTTTTTTTCTTCCAGAGGGTCAAGTGTACTCCCTCCTAGACGCCACCAGTCTCTCCCAAAGGCTGACGTATAGCAACTAAGAGCGCCTGTGAAAAGATGTTTCTAGGGGCCCTCTGCTGTCCATAAACTAGAGAATAGGGGGAGGAGATGAGTTTACGCTTGTTAAGACGAGGGGGAGTCTGCTGTAAGTCCCTCACAATTGGGCTTTCAAGCATAAGTAACATCGGCTTGAGTGAGCCGCCCAGGTGGATAAAATCCTTCTACCTTTTTGATTAATGTAGGCAGTACAAATTTAGTGGCTTTTGATCGTTATGGTGTGCCAGCCTGCCTTTTTTTAATGTCATTCTTGATGAGATTGAGTAGTGCAAAAATGTGACATTTTCTCCGTATATTTGTAGTACGCCATTGCCATGGCAAAATCTTGCATTACATGTTCTGGATTCCTGTTCCTCTGTGTTGTTGATAATGCTGCCTTGACGAGTTTTGCCAAAGCAGACGTCTGCGTGAATGGGCCTTATCCATTGGCAACATCGTTTACTTTGTAGCTGTAGAATATATTTTTAAGAGATTGTCCTTTTAAGTCATTCACTGCCTTTCACACATTTATTCGGGAATTGAAAATATGACATAGAACGCCATTCCCGAATTTCTTCTCGTTTTGTTTTTTTTCATTTGGGTGCCGATAAAGCGCTGGCCATGGCCTCTGGCAATGTTTTTTTTTTTCCACAAGGGGGCAGCATTTCCCTTTTTTCCATGTTAGGGGTTTGGTCCATCTTGAGCTGTTGTTGAATCGCTATATAAACCAATATGCATGTGTTACATTGTATTTTCGACACCCGCCCTCATTTCAAGCTCATAACTCCAGACTCATATAATTTAGGAATTAGCTCTTTTTTCTGATAAAAGACGAGAGTCTGAGGTTTCTTACGCGACATTGAATGTTTATGTAGTCCTAAAAGTCAATATTCTGTGGGTCCTGGAATTTGAGTGCCAATGACAAAAACCCTGGGACTGTAGTGGACACACTTTTGCACGTCTGGCAGTGAATTAGTTAATTATTCATGAATTCATATGATAAATGGATTTTTTAAATGCATTAAAATAGATTTTTTCACATGATTTAGTTTTCCGAGTTGATTAACATGTATTGTTGCGTTCTGCTTTTGGGACGGAATGAACATGAATAAATAATACTCAAGCAATATTAGACAAGATGGAGGGTTGATGTTCTTGCCAACTATTTTGATGCATTTTGCAAAGCTGTTTGTGCTCATAGCTTTGTAGCTATCATGAGTGTAATCTAACCGATTTAAGTCACTGTTTTGTGGACCCAGGAATGAATTGGAGTACAGTATTCCCACCAACAGTCGTAGTCACTCAGCTCGGCTGAGGCCTAATTTGTATCACGTCAGTTCTCAAATAAGTTGCCCTATGTAGTAAAAAAATGCTTGTTTTTTGAGAGATTTATTAGTTTCTCCTCTCTAGAGCTGGAGAATGTTAGAATAAACATTCTTTTTTTTCTTGGCAGCACACTGGTGCTGAAGGCTGTTTGGACATATTGTTACTACCTCAAGGACAAACCCATTCCATCTGCCGTCGTATCAGTGCACATATGGGTACTTTGCTACAAATAATATCCAAGGTTTATTTTCTATTGCCTGACCTTTTCCTGATAATACACTCCTCCCCGCCATGTTTTCAGGTTTGTCACCTTGTACTCATCACAAAGATGGAAGCTGTTGAGGACTTTATTGTTGAACAATCCCACAACTAAGTTAGCCAATTTCCCAAGAGGCGCTTAGTTCCAAATAACAAAATGTGCTTTCAAGCATAGCTGTTGCCTCCATTAAGTCTCACTTAGTCCTGTTTCAGAAAAGTGGCATATAACATCCGCTCCACCCCCATCCAAGGCCCCAATCATTGACCTTATCCTAGTCCTAACCACGGTGGTTACAGAGCCCATTATTATGAAGCTTTTCAAACAACTGGCACAGAACTGATAGATAACATGCTTAACACCACCACAGGGTGCTGCTCCAGTCTGGTGGAGGGGGGGGGGGGCATTGACAGCAGAATCAGCTGGATTCAATTTGTGGCTGTCAAAAGCCATTAACCTCGTCCTCTAGACTGTGAATGGCTATTTTAAAGTGCAAGGGAGCAGAATAATTAGATGGCTGTCTTTTGAATTTGACGTGGGTATTGTTATGAATTAAGATTATTTGTGGATGAGGTTGTTCTTGGCAGTAATGGTGGAAATGGAAATTAACGTAAGAAAAATAACCTTGAATTCTGGATGCTGTCTTCTGAAGAATGCCAGGATGTCACCTATGAATTAGTTGTACTGAAATCTGCTGTGGCAATTCTGCTTAGTGTCATGAAAACGTTGATCAGGACACTCAGAACAATTCAGTACATATTTTATTTTTGTTTACTGATAGGTGGGTTGAAGTATTTTACTTTTGTTACCTGTCATACACCTCCTTCCCTTGCTTATGTGCCAATAGAAGGGGCCGGATTTAAGGGGCCCACCATGGGGTAAACCAGGTCAGCATTGAAGCAGGGAAATGGAGTGGGGTGAGGCGGGGGCAGTTGGGACCTGGCGAGCTGATGCTTGTGAGTCTTGGCATGACTCCAGGCGAATGTTCACTGTGCGGTGCTTTACTTGGGGCCCTGTTCCCTCCCTCGCTTTCGCGTTGGCTAATTGGAGACACTGTGGGAAGGAGCATGGCATTACACGGAACAAGCCTGACGGGGAATATGCGGGACATCCAATTTAAATGTTCAAGTGTTCATTCCCAAACTAACATTAGACAGCCTTGTTCATGATGTAACAGGGCTTGAGCCCCACATCACATTCAAAGCGCTTAGCTAAGGCGGTGTAAATAGCATGAGCATGTACCACCTGTTCTTGTACTGGGATTAGAATTGAGGCCCTAAGGTCCTAGCTTTTTTTTTTTTTTGGCCAATATCAGTGCCAAAAATTCATGGTTGTGGATCAGACTTTAACACAATTGAGATTTTTGGGACATATTATCAATTGGCGAGTTAATAAAAAGATAACCAATGACTATTAATGGAATATCAAGTATTCTCAAGCATTTTTGTCGGTACAATTGAAGGAAATGTGGCAAAGATGAGTCTCAGCGGATCTTTCTGATGGATGATCGTAATTACATCAACTAAAATTATCGCTTCCTGTCAATATATTCCCATGCGTTATGTAAACCTCTGAATATCCTAATAGCTGTGATATAGAGAATATTTTTTTTGCCCAACATGGGGTAGAGTTGTGAATAGTTGACATTTAGCTGTGTCAAAATAACCTCTGTCTGCCTCAGCCGATTATCTCGTTTGTGTTGGCATGCGTGCTGTTTGTTTGTGTTTGTCAAATTTTGATTTCGTTGTTCTGACAATTTTACACTACATTCAGCCTTTTAATATCAGTTAACTAATGCACAAAATGTTTTACACACTATAAACACATTTTGTGTTTAATTGGAATAGAGTTCGGATCATAAAACAGATCCTCTACACACAAATAAATCCGTAAGGTCCGACGTCTGACACCTTCAGTTTTGATGCATTGAGCAGCGACAGCAGTCGTCCTGCTCGGTCTCGTGATGTTTTCTCATTTAATGAGCTGCTGCAGTGTTAAAGTTTAATGTCAACTTGGCTGCTTCCCCAGTAAAGACACCTTCAAAACAATTATTTATAGTACCAACTCCCCCTCAGTGTTGGACTTTGTCCTCTTCCTTTATGAACTATCCGCCCCTGCCCTCAGCCACGTCAAGAAATCTCAGCATCCAGTGATCAAGTAAACATTTTATACTTTGACACACCTGCTTCAGGGGAAGCTTCTGCGTGCTGAACGTTCACAAACTACATTGAACCAATCAAGACATTTAAACTGTTTGCGACAGAAATGGAAATGAACTCCATGTTTATTATACAACTGGAATGTCTGGCTTCGTCAAATGCTAACAGTGGCGGCTAGCACATTTCCTCCACATAGTGTAGCAATGGTGGATCATATTGCTTCAATCATATGTCTGCCGTTACCTCCCAGCTTTGCGTACTCGGTGACGTTCAAAACGCATCGAGCTTTTGTGTCTTCCTTGAAGCATCTTTGTCCTTTTTTGTTTGTCTTTGTCTCAAGCGGTGCGGGTCATTTGGTTTCTAACCACTATGCACCCTCTCACTCTTCTTGCCGCCGCCCGGTCGATATTAGTAATCAAGGCACAATGTTATTTCTGTGCTTCCCACCCCCGCCTCTTCTCTCACTTTCTCCTCTTATCTGCCAGCCTCCATCATGCATGCTTCCCCTTTTTTCTTTCTCTTCACTATCCAGTGAGGATTCTATTTTCTGTCTTTCCCACTTCCAGCCTTGGTTCCCCTTTTTCGCCCAGTCTGGTTTTCCGACGGCATGTCATTCTTAATTGGTGTTGTTCTGCTTCTGCTTTCATCTACCGGCTGTTTTTTTTTTCTTCCTTTCATTCGCCCACCTATTTCTTCTACCCCTCCCTTCCTTTCTCCTGTTTCTCTGACAGAATGTCACCAGCCTCTCTTCCGTCTCTCTGTGTCAAGCTTGTATTACTGTGGCATTCTCGGGAGACTGTTCTCCTTGCTATACTGCGTTCACCACAGCGGTGCCACCTACTTCCATGATGTCTATTTATTCTGTTTGGTTCTATGGAACCACACTTTCGTATGGTCGTAGTCATGCAAGGGGAATTCAAAATTCAAGTGCCCCTCAGACCTAACAAATCTACGTAAATGTATTTGTGTTCGGTGTGTTTGATTCAAATTATGAAATACTGGGTCACCACTGATTAGATGCTTGTGTCAGCAGTGCTGAGAGCGAGGCAGCGAGACAGGTAAGGATATGTGAGGTAGCCTTGCCTGGCATTTACTTTGTCAGCTAAAAGCCCAACTGTCCCCGCTGTCACATTTAAAAAGAAAAACACCCGCAATAAAGTCCGGCAATTTACCCACACACGTGCTGTAAAATGTGTTTTGCACAAACAGCAGAATGAAAAGCTATATCTCAAATTGGGTACTCGTTTAACATCAAGGTATTGGATAGATGAAAAGTTAGTGAAACTGTGATTGACAGCATTGATGTGGTATGGTTGGAATAGGACAAGCAGGATGTGGCAAGATTCCACAGCGGATTCAAATGAGCCATGGTCAAGCTGTAATTGCTGCCATGTCCTTGAACAAGGAAATAACAAAGCCATAATATTTTTTTCCTGAAAGCATTGTGTTTCCATCCATTCTCGAGTCCCAATATAAAATTGTTTCTTTATCCTCCACAAACAAAAGGTTGAAAATGCAATGTTCTGTTGCACCCAATATTGTAATGTTGACCCTGGTTGCTCCTTTGAAGCTTGCATTGTGGTCAGGGCCACATCTGCCGGTATTAGCATTGCTAATTTGCATTTGACTCGTCTCCCAGAGATTAGTCTGACCTTTGAACTGAGCTACGTGTGCTATTCAGCATCTCCTGCTGGCGCATATGAGTTGATGCTACCTCTACTGGGATTCGACCTTTTGCATAATATTAAACTGACTTGGATGATTGCATGAATCACGAACACGATTGTTGTGGTTTCACTTCTGCTTTAGAGGCGTGAGAAGAATGAGTTTACACCTGTGTAGGGCTCTCAGTCGTACAGGAGTGGTCCATCGATGAAAAGGTTTCTTCGGCCGACATCTGTGATTCTTTGAATCTTTGAAATTCACCGTCGAAGAAGCACAGATGACGTCTGAAAAAAACTAACAATTCCTTATCAATCTGTTGTAAAGTGTCGTAAATACAGAATCTGAAGAAACCTTTTCATCGAAGAATGAGCTTATTTTGAGCAACTTTTCGTGCCAAAATGTTTGTATTGTAGACCTCTGAGGTTGTTTGTGATGTGCTACCAGGTTAAGTCGCTCATCAGATAGAATGAATTCATTCGCACTTCCAAAGGTGCTCTCATGTGACAAACATCCTGACATCGACAAGCATGCTCGTGCGCCGTACTTGAGACCCAGTTCATACTTTCAATAGTTTCCAGCACTGTTACTAAGGAAACACAACACATTCTGGCCTTTGGGCATTCTATGCATCAGGTTTGACTTACAAAACCGGCATTGTCTATATAATTCTGTCACTTTGTTGATGTTAGCACTGTCCTGCTTGGCGATCTCTCAAAACTCAAGCATCTTAGGTGAATTCCTCTTCCACAATGATTTTGCTGTTTTACTGTCGTCTTTGGTCTTCCGAATTCATGTTGTGTCGTCACGTCAATCACTTCCTTGTTTTGTTTTGTGGCTCTATTATACTTTTTTGACGGGGAGAAAAAATGTTTCTTTAGACATGTCAGGCGCAATTTACATATGAAGGGACTGTTGACTGTTGAACCTTTCCCCAGACACGCTGTACGCTCTTGCTGCGACTGGAAGTAAATCAAATGGAAGGGGCTTCCAGTTTGCAAAAATACCTTTGAAGTTAATGCACTGAACGATGATTGGTCTATTTTTTTGTACGTTGTAATTGAAGGAAAAGGAGAACCAAGTTAATCAACACTGTTGAGTGGAATTCTGTTTTTGACACCCCCCCCCCCAAAAAAAAAATCTCATTTTACAGCTTTGAAACAAGCAAGCAAAACAAGAACGAGAACCGTTTGATGGAAGAAAAGAGAAAGAAAAAACAAGAAGAAAAGAAGGTCAACGCTCCCAAGAAGGTGATTCACTTGCACATCTGGTGATGTTATTCGTATATAAATCTCGCAAAACACACACACACACACACACACACACACACACACACACACACACACACACACACACACACACACGCACAATAGTTTTTCATGTTTTCGAGAATGTAATGCCCTTGAGATTGTGAACCATTTTGGGGAAGATCCCTTTCTGTTGCAGCATGTGGAATGTAAGATACTGTAGCTGCAAATGGGTGGGGACAGTTTAATTTCTGTTCCAGTCTAACACTACTTTTAAAGACCCCTTTCGGTGCAATTATTTCAAGAAACTTTATTGCTCTCTCCCCTACAGGCTGCTGAACAGAAACCCAAAGGTGAGTACCAATCATCTTTGTTTTTTATTTTATTTCTCAGTATAAACTCATTCACTGCCAGACGATGAAAAATGAGTCCACTCCAGTGCCAGGGTTTTTGTCATTTTCACTGAAATTTCAGGACCCACAAAAGTTTTAGGATAACATAAACATTCTATACAGCGTTGGAAACATTGGACTCTCTTCTTTTATCAAAAAAAAAAGAGTTTATTTGTAAGTTATATGGGTCTGGAGTTATCTGAGCTTGAAATGGGGGCAGTATCAAAGGCAATACAATACATACATATTGATTTATATAGCGCTTTAACAACAGCTGAATCTGTAACAAAGCGCTAACATTGACAAAAGGCAAATGCCGCCCCGTTGGGGAAGGGGAAAAACATTGCCAGAGGTCTGACCAGCGCTGTATCGGCACCCCCCTGTAAGAAAAACAAAAACCCAAATTCCGGAATGAGCGCCACGTCACACTTTTCAATTCCCAAATAAATTCGGGAATGGCAGTGAATGAGTTAATAATCCGCTGTAATTGCTCCATTTGGATAAAAAGCTGCAAAATTAAACACACTTAGCCTTTGGTGTCCTTACCTAACCCCATTGCATGTCATGTGCACCATTTTGTGCTCCGAATCCCCATGTTTCTAAAACACAGACACACACAAACATAGATACACACACACAGAAACACAGACAGAGCCCAGTCGAGTGAAATGCAGGGTGACGTCTGCTGTGCCCGCAGCAGCGGGCAGCGGAGTGTGTGAGGGCATCCTGTTAATGCAGTGTGTTGGGGCTACAAAGGGCGGCCGGGAGAATTGGTGAAAGCAAAAATGGAGAAGAAATCAAGGCATTGAGCTTTGAGTAATGCATTAGGAGAGAGGTTGAATAAAAACAGTGTCCTCGCTTACCCTGAGTCTTGTATGGGTATTTAAGTGCAAACTTTGGTTACTTATGTGAATTGGGGTTTTAACTAAGAGGGGGTGGGGTGTCATAGGATTTTAATTTTTTTTTGCTTTTAAATATTGAGCTCTCCGTTTACAAGACAGGACTCACTTTTGTCATTCTGAAGAGCTTATCAATACAGAAGCTCACCAACTTACAAACGCAAGGTGAATTTGTTCGTAAGTTGCTTCAGTGCGATATTTTGAATGGAATGTATGTTTACGGCTTATATAAGTATGTTTAAGGTTTATATAAGTAACTGTATTGGTTTGTACTGAAAAATAAATAATAATAATACATTTCATTTATAAGCACCATTCAAAACTGTCAAGGTCACTTTATAGTCACAGGAGAAGTTTTCTGTGGTGGAGCAGCGGCAGCCACAAGCGCCAGCGTTCACTGAACCCGGAATAACTCAAATAGATAGAAAGCTTGCTAGCTAACTAATAGATAGCTAATAAATAGCCAATAGATAGCTAGCCAGCTAGGCAACCAGCTAGCTGGCCAACAATTAATAAAATATATGCTATATAAAGATGTATCAGTGAACGGTCCATATATAATAATAATAATACATTTTATTTCAAGCGCCTTTCAAAACACCCAAGGACACTTTACAATAAAAACAATAAAAAAAGCACATAACAATAAAACCAAAATAAAAGTAAAATGATACATAATAAAATAGCAGATAGAACTATACATTGAAAGCAATTTTAAACAAGTGGGTATGATCAAACAAACTCTGAAGTCTTGACTGTTGAAGAGTTTACTTGATCATAAATGAGATAGCAAGCAACGTGATTGGTAATTGGGTGTGTTTTGAGGAGAAAAGTAACGAAAGTGCGGTTATTGTGGAGACTAATCACTCAATAAGCCACCCCTGTGATTGTGTTCATAGCCTCGTGTCTGCCATTTCTCTTGAAGGCAAGGCATTATCGACTGGAATGAGTTGTTTTCATGTGTGGAGGTGAATAATAAGAAGTGTGCGTGCTTGTGTTTCTGTGTGTGGGAGAAGGTAGCAATCAGTATGCAAAGGTGATTTGTGTCTTTCCATCCATATCGGTAAATTCAGAAATTCATAGACACATACAGAGTCAAGTCCCCTACCCCCCTTCCCCATCCAGTCTTTCCTGCTCACCGCTCGGCAGGCCTTTTGGGTCTCTAAGCATTTCAATTTGTTTGTGGTAATCGATCTCAGCCCGACGCCTTCATATGTATGAAAATGAGATAAAGCTCCAGCACAGTGGAATTAACTTCTCTGCCCCCCATTAGGCTTCGCGGCAGCATAGGGCTTCATCCAGGAGGCAGCAGCCTCCCACTGCCCGTCTCCAACCCCCATGCACGTGGCCACACGCACACACAGACAGACCACTGAAACAGGCCCTCCCTCCTCCTTTGTCCTGGTGGCCCATTACCTCCAGTGATTATTCAGCCCATGCAGACACACGGCTCTGTCGCAATCTCTCAAGACCACGACTGCCAGCACAATCAAGTCGCCCTGTTTCATATTGCCCCCAACCTGGACAAAAGCACCCTGGCACAGATAAAGAATAAGAATCAGGAAAACATGGGGTTAGTCAAACCTTGTGCTTACATACTAAAAGATAAAGTATTAACTCATTCACTTCCAGACGTGCAAAAATGTGTCCACTCCAGTGTCTGGGTTTTTGTCATTGTAATTTGATTTCTAGGACCCACTGAATATTGAGTTTTAGGACTACATAAACATTCAATATAGTGTATAAACCTTCGACTCTCTTCTTTCATCAGAAAAAAAAGAGTTAATTCCTCAATTATTTGGGTCTGGAGTTATACGAGCTTGAAATGAGGGTAGCTGTCCAAATTACGATGCAATACATATGTGACGGGTGTCACAACAGTGACTGTCTTCATCTCCACGATGCTGCCGTCTTAATAAGACCAGACGCGTGAATGTGTCTTTATTTCTTTTATTTCTGCAACACAGTATGGCAGAAGGGATGGGTGAAGTCGCATGGGTTTCGTCTGGTGATTAACATAAATCTCGTCCAGATTGTTCTGGCTATGGGCGGGACTTGGTGCCACACTGTGCGCCGTTGCGTCACTTCCATCATAATTTAATAGTATTAGTGTACAACTCCGTTACACACACATTTTTGTGGAAAAGAAAAACCATTACCAGGGGCCATGGCCAGCACTTTATCGCCACCCAAGCATGAAAAAACAGAACCTGAACAAATTTGGGAATGGCGCTCCATGTCATATTTTCAATTCCTGAATAAAGTTCATCCAAGTTTTTGTATGTCCCCCAAGTATTGTTTCAATCCTACATTGTACTTCTGCCATAACAATCATCTTAAGAGACTCCAAATGAACGTTTGCAACATAATTTGCTACCTTAACCCTTCCTTTTTCAACACCACCCATTACTTCCTGTTGTTCCATTTCGTCCTGGGAGGAACACAATTAATGCGATGAAAGGACCATTAACGGTTATCAAAGTGAGAGACCCACATAAACACAAGTGTTTCCGTTTTGGATTAATTTGCAATTTCATATGCTATTAATGGCATCAACGCAACAAGGGAATTTCATGAATCACAATCCAATTAGAAGCTAATTTATTTAAGCATTGGCTGCACTCTTCTCTTCACTTAGTCACATTTATAAACACTCAAAAGAATTAATAGTGAATCGCTCGCAAATTGCATCCCATGGATTTATGACTAGCAAGCATAATTGTTTTCCCGCTGCCCCCCCCCCCTCCCCATTTCCCTCTTCTGTGTACTCATCCCTCATGCATGTGGCGCATCTCGAAGCAGACCGAGAGATGAAGGGAAAGCCGGGGGTCAGTGCGACAGGAAACAAGAGGGCCACACAAACCGAGACAATGCCTTGCTCTTTGTCTATTCATACGGTGGAATCATTCGCAGGCTGCTGAAAAAAAAGGCAATTTAATGCCTCTGGAGCCACCCTTCCCCCCTCATGTTCTCTCTCCTCATCATCCATCGTATAGTGAGCCGCACCATGTCAAAAGTCTGGCAGATTCTTAATAAGATGTGATTTAGCTGCTATGAATGACAGCTCTGACCATGCCCGCAGGCCAAGATGTTTGCATACAAGTTTAAAAGGTTCAAAGGCTCTTAGTCTGCTTGCATCAAGAGAGCTTCTCACTCCTCAGAGCCTTGAAGCAAAAAGCCACACAACTATTTATTATTCATCTAGTTTCCACCTTGCAAGCATCACCTGATTCATATCATCCATCTGTATTTTTTTACCAGTTTTATTAGGGTGATATTAACCTTGGTGGACACTTTACAACATTTTTTTCAGATATTTTTTTAAAACCGTCATGGACTTCAATAAATCACTTTCCTCCGGCTTGATAGTGAAAAGCTTGTAAATATTGTGCATTATTCTTTTGATAAGACGTTAATATCTTGTTTTTCTGATCAACGAATATCCTTTTGAAAGGCGTTTATAAATTAAATCATTATTATTAAAACAGCATTATTAGCTATGGAAAGGCAACAGTGACGTTGTAATCCCCAAAAACATTTCAATTTAACTGTAGCATTTAAGGGCAAGCTAATATTATCCTCTTGTTTTGATTTCATATCTGAACTACAAATGACTGGTGTTAGGATAGCTAAATATATTTTTTTATAATCATTTTTTATTCATTTATTTTTATTGTATTTTCTGGTCTATTAGGTGCACCAAAGTATCAGGCGCACTTCCAAGGAATGGTGTATTTTCAAACTGTTTCCATATTCATTGAAGGCGCACCTTCAATGAATGAAAAAGGTTTTCCAAAGATAATACAGTAAAGTCTCGTTATATCGATATTCAAGGGAGTCCGAAAAAATATCGATATAACCGGGACTATCGATATATCCGACCCTGTTTGCATGTAATTTTCTCCGTGCGTGCATAGAAATAGTATCGATATAACCGGGACTATCGATATATCCGATATCGATATAACGAGACTTTACTGTATATAAAAGTTTCCGAATAAAAGGCACGCCACATTATAAGACGCTAGAGTAGAGGCTGGGGTTACGCAATACTTCTATCGGGGGAAATAGAGTCTGTGGCTGCTGACAGTCATTGCGAGACCTAATTGTGGCTCAATATTACTTCACATATAAGGTGCACCTGCTGGTAAGGCGCAGGGTCATCTTTTGACGAAAATGAAGGCTTTTGGGTGCACCTTAGACACCTGAAAATATGGTCATTAGGCTTTACTGTATCAAAAATGCCTTCTTTTTATTTAGTTTTCATAAGTTTGAGTATTAGTTAGTTTTTTCTGGGTATTTTTTGAGTATCTGATAAATGCTGTAAAAAGGCAAAAGAGTCATCGAGTGTTGTGTAATAAAGTAAACCACAATCCCTAATTGACTGTTTGAAGTTCCTCCATCTGTAAAAAACGTTTAGTTCTGAAATAAAAAATAAACCACAAAGTTTATGTATATTAGTTGACAGTTAATAACAAAGGACATTTTCACGATAGTTATATACATGTACAATGTAGGGGAAATGTTTGTTTTGTTTTTTCGGGTGTGGCACTTCTACATTGTTTGGGCGCTTTCGCAAAGACTATCAAACATAGCGGTTACAATGTACATAAACTGCAGAAATGTTTTAATATCCTCACTCTCATACGCCATACCAAAACAAGAGTGACCCGATAGAGAGAAATCACACTCTTAGGATGGAGGTGAAGATTGGGGGTGCATAGCACTAATTAGATGGAGAGGATGGAGGAGGCTTGGGAGAAGGTCACATGAGGCCACAAGAGGCAAATAGAGGTGCAGGAGGCAAAAGTGTTTGTCTCTATGGTAACTGCCTTTTTTTATCTCGAAAGGGTGAGGGGTGAAAATGCTTTTGCCTTAATGCAATGTGAGTGTATTGGTGGAGTTTTTACGTTAATAAAAACAGATGGGGTGTCAGTCTCCCACCCCCACTGTGTGTGAAAAAAAAATCATTGGCATCGTCATGCATATGTATAAGTTCACATGAATTAATTCAAGTATGAAATGGTTGAACCTCAGTTTAAAGGCCTTTTCAAAATACAAACAAACATGCCCATAATAGCGTCCCTCTAGTTTATTATCCAACATTTTACACTTAGACATGGTCATAAACTTAGGGGTGGCACCATTGTGCAGGGCGTAGATCCCGCCGCGTGTTTTCCATCCCCCACTATTCCAAACATGACTGCATAATGAAGTGCATGTGAAGACAAAAGACGAGCTCTGGGAAAAGTACGGCCCAAGGGGACACATCTGGCCCACCTATAGTCTCTGACAGACCCTTGAGACCATCAACGGAAAACATTTGTAGCTATCTCTCTCTCTCTCTCTCTATCTCAATCTCTCTATCTATCTATCTCTGTCTGTCTGTCTGGCTAGCTAGCTACCTAACTACCTAGCTACCTCATTGTTTATTTGGCATTGGTGCTTTTATTTTATATGCACACATGTGGACGCCAGTGCAAGTACAACGGACTTGCGTCTGCAGTGTTGCTAACTATGTGATGTTTTTGCAGTTTTTCTTCCCCTTCAGCCCAAAAAAAAATATTTGCATAAAAGTACTTATAATAATATTACATTCTCTTGATTGAACGCGTTAATCTTGGAAGAGCCGGTGAAATTGTTGGACTACAATTATCTGTAATCCTTTCATACAAAAAGTAAGACATTTATGATAAGAAAGGCAGATAATTCATAGTTTAGTTGCACTCCATGGCACCAGACGCGGGCTGCTGTGCCTTCATGATTTATTAAAGCCTAATTTATGATTTGGGCCTTGGGCAGCCCGTAGCGCATGAATATTCCTACAAGTGTGCAGTAAAATAAACAAGACAATGACCCAAATCAACAAAAGGGGTGTAGCAACATACACCTCCATTGTATCTTAACCACATTGTTAGCGACTCACAGAGGATTGTATGCCCTCCAAGTGGTTCGGATGCATTACGCTCTTTAATTTACTGTGCGGAATCTCATTCCGGTTCACGAGCAGGAAGTGTAATGAACATACTCTTCAGATTCCTCATTTAATTTTTCATAGACATGCTCTCATCTGAGGGATTTCCTTACTATTTTCCTTTTTTTTGCCCATTGTGGCTTTTTATTTGATGCTCACCCTCTGTAAAGCACTTACCCAGCCTTCATGAATTACTAAAAAAATCTCTCTCCCACAATATTATAGACACATCGCGCTTAATATACTTCTGTTTGATCAGGACAGAGGGGAGCTGTTACCATTATAGGTAAAAACAATCCCCCACTTAACGTATTCCGCTGCCCAATTTTAAGGAGAGGGATGTACATTCTTACACTTTTTCTAGACCATTTCACCATTTTTATTGAAAAGCAAAACACTCTTTAAAAAACGGCAAGGTTTGCATTGCATGTTATTCAGTCCTGAAATGTTTCTTGTTTTTCCCATTGCAGTCTGCTGCTCGTAAGAGCAACAGACAGTCTCAATGGATGGATGGATGATGGCGCTGAGGGGGAGGAAAAACAGGGGAGCATCAGGCTGAGGAAGATATAAGGCAGAAATAATGGTGATGGGAGAGAGAGAAAGTAGAAGAGCAGGTGGCTTAGAAAGTAGCCGTGATGGAAAAACAGAAAGAGGAGGTGCCTATGTCAACCTCGAGTGTTGCTACTGCTCTTAGTGAACATCTAAGTCTTGACCATGATTGATGCTTTAACTAGCATACTTTCTTCACTCTCTGGTTTGCAAATGCGTTCTCCTCTCATAGAAGCACACACGTTCACTGAGTTGTCGTGTCAAATGGTCTTTTCTGTCTGGGGACCACACAAAATATGATCTACTGTCAGTGTTTATCCTTAGATCAACAAACTGTTCTTTGCAGCTGCTTGTAGGTCACAAGTCGGCTTTAGCACACTGCCAGTATACAGATTTTGTGGTGGTCAATGCGGATCAAGTGGAAAACATCATCCTCTAGGACTTCAAGCCTCACTTAGGGCGCCCTACAGCCCAGGCCAGCAACTCCACATTCAATCATAGACTTGTTCATATTATACGGTTTGTCGCGCGAGTAAATGTGCACCATATTCTTGTTCATGTTCCACCGCTGGAACATCATTTTGAAAGCATCTCACATCCCTTTTGATGTGTTGGAATGGCTTTTGTGATCGCTCTATGGACTTTTGTCCTTGCTTTGCGATTGTGTCGTCAAGCTGAATCGACAGTTATCCATATGTTTGTGGTAAAACTGATGTCCCACATATTGTCGTCAACCGGAGAACAAACGTGTAGTGCCTCTAAAACACGTGTCTGCAAAGTAGTCTTGACTTGAAAGAAAATATCAGTAAAAATCAAAAGTATGGAGTAAATTATTGGAAAAGGTTAGATTAGCTCATTCACTGTCATTCCCGAATTTATTTGGGAATTGAAAAGCATGACGTGGAGCGTTTAGTCAGTGCTTGAGCTCTTTTAGTCTGTTGCCATCCAGATTACAGCTACTGCGTTTACATTCATTGCATATAAACTCTTGTAATGCATCAATAGTCCCCTAATTATCTCAGAACTTTTCATAATCACTAAGCTTTGGTCCGGATGGTTAGCAATGAACAGGCACGGAGATGCATGCACGGACTTGCACATTCATGCATGCAAACAGGCAGCTTTGTTCTCAGTTGGGAAATTGTTCAGGTTTTGTTTTTTCTTGCGAGGAGTGCCGATAATGCGCTTGTCAGACCTCTAGCAATGTTTTACCCTTCCACGAGGGGGCAGCATTTGCCTTTTGTCCATGTTAGCGCTTTGTTACAGCCTCAGCTGTTGTTAGAGCACTATATAAATCAATATGTATGTATTGTATTGTATTGTATTGTATTGTATTTTGTACAGATGCCTCCATTTCAAGCTCATATAAGTCCAGACCCATATAATTTAGGAATTAACTATTTTTTTCTGCTGAAAGAAGAGCGTCTGAGGGTTATTACGCTGCATTGAATGTTAATGTCATCCTAAAACTCAATATTCTGTGGGTCCTGGAATTCGAGTGACAATGACAAAAACTGGAATGACTTAATATAATTCCTGCAGCATGCTACAAAACCCATCAATTAATATTTTGCTTCCTGTCTGTCTGTGTTTGTGTCTACCGTGTATGTACATCCATCCAGTGCCAGAGCCTGCACCCCCCAAGTCCAGTCCCTGCACACCCAACCACGTCCACCCTGCCAGCCCTACGCTGCCACTCTACTTCTCATTTTCTTGTGGAAATGACAAGCGCACCTCCTGCAATAGCCAGCTCCAGAGTGCCATTGCCCCTCAGCCACAGTGCACGTCGTCCTCTGCCGGAGCTCGCTACCCACCGAGAGAGGTGCCCCCGCGCTTCCGGCAACAGGAGCAAAAGCAACTATTGAAGAGAGGTCAGCCGCTGCCTGCAGGAGCCTTTGGTGCTCTCACGCCCTCCTCTCCCTGCTTGTCACCTTCATTCCCTTATTCTTCAACTACTACAAGTACCAGCTGCACTACATCAAAGTCTGCAGGGTTAACTGTAGACCAACAACACTCACCAGGTTTGTGCACTTTTTCCTTAAGCCTTTTGATATATTCATATATAATAATATGAATAAGCCTTACGCTTATTCATATTATTTCTTTGTTTAGATTTCAACCTTGTGTGAATATATTTTTTGAGGTACTTCATGGTTTTTATTTTTTTTCATCCTTGAAAACATAGAGAGGTCCTTTTCAGTCCATTCATAAGAAGAAATCTTATATATAGTATATATACTTTATACGATATATATATATATATATATATATATATATATATATATATATATATATATATATATATATATATATATATATATATATATATATATATATATATATATACAGTAAAGTCTCGTTATATCGATATTCAAGGGAGTCCGAAAAAATATCGATATAACCGGGACTATCGATATATCCGACCCCGTTTGCATGTAATTTTCTCCGTGCGTGCATAGAAATAGTATCGATATAACCGGGACTATCAATATATCCGATATCGATATAACGAGACTTTACTGTACCCCCCAAGCATTTTTTATATATATATATATATATATATATATATATATATATATATATATATATATATATATATATATATATATATATATATAATTTTGGGGGGGGTGCGGGGGGTACAATTAATTTACCAAATTGGGATGAAGGACGTTTTGCCCTAATTGGTTTTCACACGTTGGACATAACACATTAAATAATAATAATAATAATAATAATAATACGGCAACCGCATGTCGGACATTTTGCCAAACTCGGTGAATTTGATTGCATCTTTGATACACCGCCTCGTTCTAATCACTTTATTGTTTTTTGTTTGTTTGTTTTTAATCATGGCCTTTCTTGATCAGTTACTGCTCACTGCTTATTTTACAAAAGCACCTGTGCGATGCTAACATTTTCAGCTGTCTTTAATGTGCCGAGTAGCCCTAGGATCTCATTTGTCACTGCTGAGTTTTTTTATTCTTTCTTTTTGAACTGTCAAGACCAAACACATCCTCGCATATTTCCTGTCTGAGCTCAATTTCAAGTAAGAGGCTTCTCTAAGCTAAATTTAGATCGAGGCATTGTTGACACCAGAGGAGAAAGCCTAAACCTTGACTCAATTTTAAAGCCTCTGTTCTTAAGCAGTCAGGATCACGTGGTTGATTGCATTAACCCCAGTCGTTCTGCAGCATGTCAGGACCACTTTTACTGTCCAGTCGGGATGTGGTTATGATGATTCAAAAGTTGGAGATGGTATCAGCCTCAAGTCGTCCATCGCTTTGTACTTGTGCGCACACAAACAAGCACGTCAGTGATTGTGGGTGTGTCACTCGCCTGACCTAGTTGTGTCACCTCCAATCGGTGTCTGTCCTGCAGGCCATCTGATACACACATGCACGCAGACACAGTTCGGTTTGTATAAAGCGATTGTGTAGCTTTCCTCTTATTCCAAGACAAAGAAAAAGACCAACGTAGAGTACGTGCAGCTATCCAAGTACAACACAAGCTATAAAGGCTTAAAGGAAAGCACTATATTGATTCAAGGGGATACCTAGCCACCCCCTGGCCCATTCGCTACCCTCATACCAGACACACAACCCCTCCCCTATTTTTCTGCTTCTACATCCTGGTCTATCCAGCTGACCTGGGGATCATTAAGTAGTCCAGACCAGACAGGCTTTCCCAGTAGCAGGTGCTGAATTGAGGGGTCATTTAAGACGTGTGGGAACTTCAGCTCAACAGCTGTTTTGTGATCCAAGAGACAGTGCATATAGCCATAAGGCGCTTTAAGGACCCTTGGCCCTATTGTTTAGGTGGCTTATGTTAGTTTGAGTGAGGAGCTTTCTGGGGCCTTTCTGTAATGAGGAAATCCAGACCGTTTGAATGTAAACGTCAATAAACAGATCAGTCATGCATCCATCCACCCCCGATCCCCTTTCTTGTGTCTCTCACGTTGAGGTTACAGGTGAACCATTCCCTTTTTATAGCCTAGATCTTTAGGATAGACAAATATCCACCTATTGACAATTTAGTCTTCACTTAATTTAAGATGCATTTTTTTGGAATGTGTGAATACGATTCAGTAAACCCACACTGGTATGGACAGAACATACAAAGACACCACTCGGAGGCCATCTCTCAGATTCAACTCGCCACATCACAACCGTTGGGCCGACGTGCTAAACCCTAGTTTGCAGATCTTTTTTTCCCCCAAAATTACACTTACAGTAATATGTTATTCTATGTTGTTTTAAACACAATAACCCCAATGAATTGAACACATTTTGAATAACGGTTCTGTTTTTTTTGTCTTTCTTTTTTGCGTACATGTATGCATCATGACAGCACATCAAACAACCACAAAAGTATTTAGTCTTAAAAGAAGCCTTGATGAGTTTTTATAGCCTGTTTTGTGCTCTTGCACTCAAATGCGTTGCAGTGAAGCCCTTGGTGGCTTAATTAATCCAGCCACCATCATTGAAACAACTGAAGCCACCATAACCCCCCCTTCCTTTTCCCCCCTTTGCCCAGCCGAAGTCCACTGACATAAATGAAGAATTTCACATTCTTGTATGACTATCCCCCCTATCACTGATTCGGGGGGAAAAAAACCTCATTTGGGCCAAGTGCGCTCTAAAGCTCTCCTCAAAGAGTAATGGATCAGACCTATTAGAATGCAAAAGGCGACTAAATGTCCACTTGACTCTTGCTGCACACCACACTGACTCTTATCCAACTCAACATGAACTAGAGAGGAGTTGCATTGCCTTTGTTTTTGCTCAATGTTGCATGAACAACCCCCCTCAACCCCACATCCCTGGACGTTCTTTCTGCACCACACCGCTCGCCCGATCACTGTCAACCCTCCTAGCATTTCATCAGAGAGACATTTTTTTAATCTTGGCTGCATGCCCGTTTCTATGCCAACGGCTTGACTTATCATCATTAATCTCTTGTTTAGTCAGTGCTTGAGCTCTTTTAGTCTGTTGCCATCCAGATTACAACTACTGCGTTTACATTCATTGCATATAAACTCTTGTAATGCATCAATAGTCCCCTAATTATCTCAGCACTTTTCATAATCACTAAGCTTTGGTCCGGATGGTTAGCAGTGAACAGACACGGAGATGCATGCACGGACTTGCACATTCATGCATGCAAACAGGCAGCGTTGTTCTCAGTTGGGAGCATGGACAGAAATAAAATACAATCCCTTGTTTAGATTTTTTTTAAACTTTTTGGGGGGGGGGGGATTAAACATAAACAATTAATGAGGTCTTCGTTTCATTGAGAATGAACCAGCAGTGTCTGTTGACTATCACTTGCACATTATGGATGGAAATAATTTAACGCTGCCAGATTTTTTTTTATTGGAATGTCAGGAGAGGGACTTTCAGGAAATGAATTTGATGACTTGAGGTGAATGAAAGATAAGATGTCTTATATTTTATCTATAGCATCATAACCACATTTATTTACATGTACATCATAAAATAAAATATAGTCATCTGCAGGGATGCATCTAGGCCATGCCTTTGCGCCAGTTATGCATTTTGACAGCCACTGGCTGGCGCAAGTCTATTACGATTAGCTCATATTGCTATGCGATCTTGCCCACATATGACATACTTCTGTTAAAATAGCCAAAGAAACAAATTTAGTGAAACAGCAATTGAAAACTGTTCGTTTTTCTTTAGAGGTTTTAATGTTAGTCGTCTGCCACCTTGCCTTACTGATATCTAGCCATAATCAGTTCGCATTTGTTTCGGTGCTTTCCAAAATCGTGGTTGAGGATATATCAGGCTTTTCCGTGATACACCGGAAACTGCCAAAAGAGATAATCAAATATTCATTGCAGTATTTACATCGAACATGGCAGATACTATTTGGAGTGTGAGAACATGAATAAAACTCTAAAACACAATAAAAAGATGCAGTAAACAAGCATATTCTCATTTTTTTAAGAAACAATCGAATACGTCTGCGGAGGTTAGTGACAATTCGTTGCAGCAAACTGCTGTTCATGATTCAAATTTTGTGGATAATGGGAAAGATTTCAAAGGTGTTGCAACACATTGGAAATCTTCAAAGCAAAGACATTTGTTTAAGTAGACATTAGTAAGAAATATTGTGCTAAGTCTCTTCTCTTTGTCTTCTCTGTAATACCGTAGAATATCAAAACAGCACAGGATTGAATATGTAGTAACCTAAGAAAATTTAAAATGTTTTTTTTGTATGAAGAAATTGTTTGACTTGAATTAAAATTGTTTGTAGCTATATTAGAAAAATTGATTTTACTCCAACAATGGTTTTTCATTTCCAATTTAGAAATATCGTGCTCCAATGAATATATTTTGATTTATTTCAATCAGTTTTGTATACTTCGGCAATCGAGTTAAATTGGGCCTCGTCAATGTTCGAATATGGCCCCCTTTTTTGACCCAAGAGGGCTAACTGGCCCCCTTCTTTAATTTCCCAGATGCAACCCTGCATATGCGATTGATGCTTGGAGTGATCCATGAATCCATGACATACTCACCTATGCGCTGTTGGTGCATAAATCAATACAGTTAAATTGTCACATTCTTACTTTTTATGACAAATGTTTTATATAATACTAGTACATGTATTGTATTTTAATACAGTATATTTTGCAATATCAAATTATATACTGTCCAGAAAATAAAAAACAGAAGTGATGTTCTTGAAAATGTAATGTAATTATGCTAAATATTAACTACCTAATAATTTAACTTGTGTCATGAATACGATTTGGGTTCAAACAAAGCAAACACAATTCAGCCCATTCATAATAATATGATACTCCTCCATATCTGCTCAGACCAGATTTTGAACGTGCCCAGGTTCTACTAGGTTAGTGATATAAATGATTGCATTTCACTAATTAGTCAAGCAGATTCACCATTGCGTGGCTGTCCTGTGGTACTATTTGAAGTGGAACGTGCCATTCCGTAGCAAGTACATCCTAACCGAGCTGTTACTGTGCAGTGAGAAAATATTGTCCTTAAAATGTTTGTAGGACTTAAGTGGTAAAAATGTCGTCCTTTCAGGGGACGATCGTTATTGGGGCCCATTTTAAAGCCTTCAGGAAAGACAACAAGATTACACAAAATACACAGAAGGTATAGAGGTCAATACAACAAACATATTCCTGAGGCAGGATCTTCATACGTTGACTGTGTTTCAGGACTAAAACATGCTGCTCTAAAGATAGTGTTGCCAGATCAAAGAGAGGAGTAATATCAATTGCTCATAATGATGCCGTCTCTTCGTGTAAGACATCTAAGCCACTTTGCTTGGTAATTGAAAAGCCCATCTGTGTGGTTATGTCTAGTTGTTTTTTGTACCGTCTGATTTGACAAGCAGTTTGCTATGCATTTAATCAGTAATTGAAGTTGAATTCGACATGTTGGTTTCTTCTGTGTTCCATTTCCTGAAACATCTATGCCCTCAACCCCCTCTAAATAAACACTGTCAGAAAATAGAGAAATCCCTCTGGTTCCTAAGTCCATACGTTTACAGATGTAATGACGGATTGCTGTTGCTGTTAATGTCGGGATATTTTTTTCCGCTTTGTCCAACTGAGTGCGTCCCAGCATTAGGGAGTATGCATGCACCATTCAGCCCGATGATGACCTTGTGCGATAACGCTCCCTGCAGAATGAAGATAAATGTTTGGAGGCAAAAACTGCATTCCCGGACGCTCTGTTGTGCATTGTACTGTATAGATTCCAAGGCACACACACATGGATTTATAATAAAACATTTGAGGTCTATGGTTATGCTTTGCATCAGTATCACAGTTTAATTTAGATTTTTAGGTACCGTTTATTTCACAACACATATTTTGTTTTCTCTTGACCTGGTGGAATTGCCTCTTCATATGGTTGGTTGGCCTGCGTGTTGTTTTGATGAATGATAAGAATTTGTATTATTTGAAGACGATCGCATGGCTGGCTAGTGGCTTTGGTGTGCATGCATGCTGGATCAATAGATTTTCTTTCTTTATGCCTCTTGAATTAACAAGATCATTGATTACTTGTCTCTGATTGATTAATTCACCTCCTACAGCACTGATTCAATCAATTAGTAGTCCCCCTTCTGCTGATGGGTAGCCACTGGAGCAAATAAGATTGCTTGTGTGCAGGTCGAATAAAAATGAATGAATAAATTAAATCCTTGGGGATGTTGAATTTCTGGTTCTTGTTTTTAACACATCGGCTATGTTCAGAGATGGATGACATTGGCTGTGGTATGCAGTGGGCGAGGCATGTTTGCAGACACTGGGAATCGTGTTTTCCCTTTCGTGGTGGTGGTGGTGACGGATGAGAAGTCAACTTGGTTTCATTCCGATAAATGTGCAGCGCTCTACTTGGGCTTTCCTTTAGTGCCCCAGCTAACAAAGCCATGCTGTGTGTTTGATGAGGGAGACAAATGGACCGGGAATAGGGAAGAGGCACAGGACACAAAGCAAGATAGAGAGCATTGGTTACAATATAACAATATATGAGGGCAGCACAAGAATTAGTTTGCTTTTTTCTTACAAAAATGGACAAATCCGACTTGAACGGAGAGCTAGGATGGCGGAAAAAAATAATTGACGCTGCCCTACCCACTCCCGAGGATTTGCACACTGCAAGAATCGAAACAAGGGTGCGGAAAATCCTACTGGACCCTGCGCACCCTGCCCACCACCTTTTCCAGCTACTCTTCTCAGGCAAGCGCTGCCGATTCATGCACACTAAATCCAGCAGACATTTAAACAGCCTCTTCTCCCAAGCCATTATCTATCTAAACAATAACCCAAATATAACTGTATAGTGCCTCTTTGAGTTTTTTTTATGGTGATGCTAGTGCAGCGTGTTCTACCAGAGACAAATTCCTTGTGTTCTACATACTTGGCAATAAAGATGATCCTGATTCTGAGAAAGAGGAAGTTTGTTTTGTTTTGACTGACTGTATGTATGTTTTTCCTGAAACCCACTTTTAAAGTATCCCCAACTATGTTTCGTTTCTCATTAGATATATCCCTGAAGAGTGGCTCTGCTGCCCCAATTTGCCAGTGGGACGCCTCCTTGAATGCAGACAGAATTTCCGGTGACAATATTTGGAACAAAGGAATTATTGACAGAAGTGATACTGAAGCTTGTCGTAGCAGTGACCTCGGTCAGCCTGCAGCACCGGCATGCCCCTTTGGCTCAGCTAGCTTCTGCACAGACGTCAGCACCGTCACTACCGTTAGTGGTACTTTTCCGACGATGGCCACGGGTGCCACAGGCCAGCCGGCCCACTACGCATCTCTCAAATCTAACAATAATATGATGATAGGACCTGGATCAGCCAATACATTGTCCAGTAACAGAGGTTGGGGCTCAGATGCCAAACAAGATGAAATGAATAGTGGGCGAATCGGAACGCCCAATCACTGGGGCTCACCCGGTTTTAACTTGAATCTCAATCCCAGTGCCAACCCTTCTGCGTGGCCCGTCCTCGGTCATGAGGGTGGTGGTGTTATCGGCTCAAACAGTGTCTCAGCGTCATCTCACCCACCAGGCAGTGGGAATGGAGATATTGGGAACGGGAGCCTTGGAGGCACAAGCACTTGTGGTGGAGGTTGGGTTAGCATTGTTGGTGCTAAAGAAAATGAACAGCAGCGCCCTTCCACCAACCCAAGCTTGACCTTCAATATGGAAAATAACCTTAACACAGATGGACCAAACCACACCAAGCAACAAGCTCAGGAGCCTATGAGCCCTATCCATGGGTTAACAGGCTGGGGGGGTCAGTCGCCTCCTGAATCATCCCAACTCAATGGAGACACAACAGGCAGCTCTGTCTGGGGAAATGCTGAAACTAAGGCAGCTGATTCCCCCAAGGACTCTGGCTGGGACGCAGCCCCCCCTACAGGCCTCTCTGCTTGGGGTCGCCAAGGTAGTGCTGGTGGCGGAAGTAATGGAAGCGGTGGATGGGGCGACTGGGGGAAATCCTCAGGAGGTGGAGATGCATCAAAAGGTTGGGACTCTGTTGATGCCGTCATTTCAGGTCAAGGTTCAGGTCAAGAGCAACAACTTGGCTCATGGGGTAAGCAGCCCGGAACTGCCCCAGCAAGTGAAGGTAGTGGGGACAGCAGAGATGGTCATTCTCACCACAGAGAGAGGTCCTCAAGCATGGATTATACCCCTGTCTTACCACGACAGGACCTGGACCCTCGGGTGCTGAGTAATACGGGTTGGGGGCAGACTCCCATCCGACAGCATACCGTGTGGGAGATGGAAGAAGCAAACTCTGACGATGGGAAAAGCAACAGCAGCTCAGATACGTTCGAAAGTTCCAGTTCTAATGGTGGATCTGCCTGCAGCAACGGAGGTGCGGTCCACCCCAACATAAGTACGAATCCGAGGCATGGATGTAATGCAAAACATGAAAGCGAAGGATCGTCAGGTTGGGGAGCCCCTCCACCCCCGCCAGTTGAGACTGTTTCAGGATGGGGTGATCCACCACATTCACAGAAAGAAGCCACCAATGGCACAAACAGTGGCTGGGGAGACCCCATACCTACCAGCGGGCCTAAAAATGTAAGCATGACATCTTGGGGCTCTGAGGACAAGTCACCTAGCTGGGACAGTGACATGACAAAAAGCCAGTCCAATAATTGGGGGGATGGCACACTAAGCTCCCGTGGTTGGGGAACTACCAATGGGGGTGCCAACAGTTCAAACACGAAAGACTGGGGAGAACCAGAACGCAAGAACAGTGGGTCGCCCAGTAGCATGTGGGAGGGGGAAGGAGGAAATGGAGGTAATGGAGGATGGAAAGAAAATCCAAGAGGAGGAGTTAGAGGAGGTGGTAAATTTACGTCTTCTGTAAGTAGCGGCACTTGGGGAGAAAATGCTCGTACCAGTGGCCCAGTTCAGGGCACCTGGGGCTCCTCAAAGAACGCTGAAAGCAGTGGAAGCAGCACTGGTAGTGGAGGAGGTGGCAGCATTGGTTCTTGGGGAGGTCCTGGTTCTGTCAAACAGAACACCTCCGGTTGGACCAATGTCAACAAACAGGACCAAAGCTTGGAATCGACGGGTTGGGAGGAGCCCTCCCCTCCTTCTATCCGCAGGAAGATGGAAATTGATGATGGAACATCTACTTGGGGTGATCCCGGCACATACAGCAAGACTGTCAATATGTGGGACCGCAATAATCCGAATAATAATCCAAGCAACAGCGGTCCACCCCCCATGAAGAACAGTGGCATGATCGCACCCAACAATAACAATCACTCTGTGGGCCCGAGCAACAACAATCATCACCACCACGGACATCCAGTGCACCACCATCCTCACCATGGCAGCGTGCCAAGCCATCTCCATCAACATCATGGAAACAATTATGGGGCACCCAACAGTTGTGCCCCACACCCGGGTGCGGGTCCACAGAGCCGCCCTCCTCTTGCTAACCCAGGTAAAACTTGCATTATCTGACATATGTGAACCTTCTCACCTACTCTCAATTACTTTAACTCATTCACTGCCAGACGATGTGCAAAAATGTGTCCACTCCAGTGCCAGGGTTTTTGTCATTTTCACTCAAATTGCAGGACCCACAGAATATTGAGTTTTAGGACTACATAAACATTCAATACCCCTTCCCCCCCACACACAAAAATGAAGAAATTAGAGAATGGTGCTCCACGTCATAATTTTCAATACCCAAATAAACATTTGGGAATGGCAGTGAAAGAGTTAGCAATTAGCTTCCTTGACTTTGATAGCATTTGAAATTGTTGCAGAGTATGAATGACCCTTTCCAGAAACTCCCTTTGTCTTTTTTCCAGGCTGGGGAGAGCTTCCCAGTGTTCAGCCTAAGTCAGAACCTGCTTGGGGAGAGCCTGCAGCTCCAACATCAGCTGTGGACAACGGCACCTCTGCTTGGGGCAAACCATCCGGAGGTGTCAGCGGATGGGGAGATGGTGTCCATGAGCCCAATGGGCCTTATGGCAGGCACAATGGACCAGCGGCACCCTGCAAGACTGGTACATAATATTCTTTGTATACATTAGTGATGACTGTAAGATTTTAGGGGTGTGGTCCTGAGTTGTCTCTGGTCGGTCTTAAGAATCTGAACAATTTTGCACCTTGGAATGTTTTTGAGACCAAGTGAAGTTTGCTGCATGACGTTAAATCATAAGCAATGTGTGGAAATGAAAACAGTGCCATCAAGTGGTCAAGTTCAAAACTACGTCCTTGAGGTTATTTTCTCATAATAATAATAATAATAATAATAATAATAATAATACATTTAATTTATAAGCGCCTTTCAAAACTCCCAATGTCACTTTACAGTCACGGGATAGGTTTTTCTGTGGCTGAGCAGCGGCAGCCACACACGCCAGCGTTCACTCAACCCGGAAGTAACTCAAATAGTCGCCTCACTTATTTCATCTTTGATACAAACCCACTCTTGATTCTTCCATCAGGACCCAAACCTATGCACGACAGCTGGGGAAGTGGAGGAGAGGAAATGGGCATGTCTACGGGCCAGTGGGACACTGAAGATGGGGACATATGGAACAGCCCCACTTCGCTGGAGAGCAGCTCCTCTTGCAATTCCTGGGGCAATGGATCCAAGAAGGTCCCGAACAAGGTAAATATTTACAGTTCTACATATTTAATACACCGTATTTATTCTAGTATAACGCGCACACGTGTATAGTGCGCACCCCTAATTTTCAATTACAAATCAGTATAGCATTTTGTTTCACCTTTTCAGACCAAGCATTGTGATAAAAATAATTTATTGACAATGTAAACACTGAATGACAATGTAAACACTGAATCAAAACTCTTGATATTGGTAATTGTACAAAACAGCAATGCTTAACTCACTTTTCAGTGTGGGCGAGGAAAGGAAATGAAGCGTAGCTAAAGAAATTATAATCAACAATTAAAAAAGGTTTGGGAGTGAAATGTGATTGGGTCTTTCCGAGAATCGAAGCTGAAGGGCGAGAATAGCCATGAAAAGGCTGCCCCCTCCTGAAAGGGATAAAGCATTAAATATACAGTATATGAGATTTTTTTTCCCAGGCCTCGTTTATAACACACACCCAAACTTTGTGTTCTTTTTTAGGTCGACAATTTTGCGCGTTATACTTGAATAAACATGTCTACATGTGAGAACACGTGAGTTAAATATATTTGACTGGATGTCTCTTTAGGGGAAGATGATGAACAAACCAGATGAGACTTGGATAATGAATCGTCTTATCAAACAGCTCACTGACATGGGATTCCCGGTATGAGTCATTTATTCTGCAACTATTTAGGCTGATTTGCATAATTTATAATCCATTTTAAAGGGTAAAGTTTTCTATACTATTTGAGGAACTTCATTCATCACTGTCTTACAGAGAGATCCTGCTGAGGAGGCACTGAAGAGCAACAACATGAATCTTGACCAGGCTATGAGTAAGTTTACTTTTTGTGTGCCAGTGGTGTTTCTTTGTATGCATATTTCAAATATTATTTACATTATTTATCGCCTGTATTAACACCCCCCCCCCCCCCCCCCCCCCCCCACCACCACCACCAACCTCTCGCTCAGGCGCTCTGCTGGAAAAGAAGACTGACCTGGACAAGCGTAGTTTGGGCATTTCTGACTACAGCAACGGCCTGAACAAGCCACTGGTGTGTCGACCATCCATGCTCTCTAAAGATCCCTCCGACCGCAATGCCTTCCTTGACAAGGTAACAAGAATGTTAGTCACTAGTCTTTGCTTACCCTTACCACTATTTGTCACCTTATTTGCTGTTTTATTTCTCTGCTCTAGGATGGCGTTCTTTCCAACGATGCCCCCCCATCACCATTTATGCCTTCCCCCAGCCTGAAGCACCCCCTGGCCAACAGTAGCCTTCCCGGGCAGGGTCTGGGACCAGGCAACGCGGGGCTGGCCATGCAAAACTTGAACAACAGACAGGTATTGGTTATGACATCTCAAAAGTCCATAAACTCTATTTTAATCTTTACTGTTAACTTCTGCTTAAATGACCTTGCCTCGAGTCCTCATTGGGTTGTGTTTGTCTAGCGTCACTGCCAGAGAATGCCCTTGAAATAAAAATGTGTGAAAAAAAAATAGCATTTTCACATCTCGGAATTTCTTTGGCCTTAAAGAAATATCAAGTTGCTAAAAATGGCAATCCTGCAGCCACTTGAAATTAGAAATGTCTATACGTCGCAAATGTAATTTTGTTTGACACAATGTTTTTTTTCTGACACATCCGTGTCAGGAAAAAAAATATATGCCAGAAGAGGCAGAAAAAATGGCGACCAGCTCCTGTGAGGAATGAATCAGCCGTTTCCACAGGCTGACAAATTCCGTCCATGGAGCTTGGACGCCCTCTTCTGGCGGCTGTTGGGTGTAACACGAGGTCCCAAGACCAAACAAGTACAGCAAAATACATTGACGTGATGGAAGGACCGCTACAATGCGTCTTTTTTTCGGTCAGGGGCGTTCCTTTAGTGACGTCATGTACGGACTCGTCACCAACTCAAAAACAAGACTTCCTGAATATTCAGCGCGAGTGTTAAAACGTAAAATATAGCTATATGTGGTGGAATCTTATTGAAATACGCTCAGTAGAAGTCATTTGAAGCCATTTTACAAATTATGGACACTACTTGTCCGGAGACGTCGGTTGTCCTTTAAAAAATAATAAATAGACATATTTTTGATCCAGATACCCAGTGGAATGTTTGGCAGTAGTGGAGCAGCACAAGGGCGGGCCATGCAGCAGCAACAGCAGCCACCAGTGCCACCTCTGAGCTCCTCCATGCCTAGTCTCCGTGCTCAAGTGCCTCAGTATCTCTCCCCTCAGGTACATGACGACACATGCACCCAAAAGATTCTGCCATTAAGCAGATGCATTTTTCCATGTCAACTTCCTCCTTGTGCAACGCAGTATGGAACAATTATCTTCTTTGCTGCTGCTTTTGTTTCCTCAAGAAATATAACAACTTAACCTCAACCCCCCCCCCCCCCCCCCTTCAAATATTGCAGGTCCAAGCACAGCTCTTGCAATTTGCAGCAAAAAACATTGGTCTGAACCCTGCACTTTTAACCTCACCAATAAACCCTCAACAAATGACCCTGTTGTACCAACTTCAGCAACTTCAAATGGTGAGCCGCTATATCTGATCAATCGACTTTTTGTAATCATATTTAATCATCAGTATAATCAACATATTACTTGTTTTTAAGTACAACATATTTTTGTGTATGTGTAGCAATGTCCTGCAATGTACTTTTGCTTCCCTTTTTTATTCAGGCATACCAGCGTTTACAAATCCAGCAGCAGATGATGCAGGCGCAGCGTAATGTTTCCGGTCCCATTCGACAACAAGAGCAGCAAGTGAGCCAACGGGCACATAACACTGCACCCACTCACAACATCATATGATGATCAATGTGACCCACTTCTGGAGCATGACTGCAAAATCCAATCAATACTGTAACTACAAGAATGGATCATGTCTCATTGTTACGTCACTGGTTACTTAAAGGACAACCGACGTCTCCGGACAAGTTGTGTCCATAATTTGTAAAATGGCTTCAAATGACTTCTACTGAGCGTATTTTAATAAGATTCCACCGCATATAGCTATGGAGCTATTTTAAGACTTGTGCTGAATATTCAGGAAGTCTTGTTTTTGAGTTGGTGACGAGTCCGTATGTGAGGTCACTAAAGGAACGCCCCTGACGAAAAAAAGACACATTGTAGCAGTCCTTCCAGCACGTCAATGTATTTTGCTGTACTGTTTGGTCTGAAAACCTTGTGTTGCACCCAAAAGCCGCCAGAAGAGGGCGTCCAAGCTCCATGGAAGGAATTTATCAGCCTGTGGAAGCGGGCTGATTCATTCCTCACAACAGCTCGGTGGCCATTTTTGGGTGCGACATTCCCCCCCGCCCGTTTGCCTGACACAGAATAAATTCTTTAATTGATTGCAAACATGTATGCTTTCCTCTTCAGAACTATTTGAATCATATTCATAACTGGATGTGTAACAAGAAAGCATATTCTCCGAATCTGAAGCCATTGTTTTGATTCTTCAGCAATGCAAGAAGTCTTGGTGTGACGTCACGAACTGAGGGCGGGACTTTCTGAAAATGGCCAATTCACAGCTTGCAGATTTTGGACACTTTAAGTCATTTTTATTGGTGTTTTTCATTTATCATACTGCGTGTTTTGGGTATTTTAGATGCTATAAAACGTACGTTCTGATGTCAGTTAAAAAACAAAAAAGTGACGTCGGTTGTCCTTTAAGTGCTGTTTGCGTGGGTGAAGTTACTTCTTGGTATTCACATGAGTATTTCTGTCCCGATTCGTCATCTTTCACTCTGCTGTGTATCTGCCCACTCCTAGGTCGCACGCACAATCACCAACATGCAGCAGCAGATCCAGCAGCATCAGCGTCAACTCTACCAGGCGCTGCTGATGAAGCAGCAGCAGCAGCTTCCCTCGCATTCTGCCTCCTCTAACTCCTCCCAAGCTGGTCTGCATACCCCCGGTGGCCCCACCGGAGGCCTTGGATCTGCAAAATCAACCTTGGACCCTTTCACGGGCCCTCATCATGCCCCGGGCCTGGTCGACCCACTGCACACCAAAGAGTCGCTGTCTTCACCCAACACCTATGGCTCCTACCCTCTATGTGAGTCTATAACAGAGAGCAATCAGTTCAGTCACTGTGGGTTTGGCAACATCCTTGGTAGCCATGGTAATGTCGAGTCACTGATTGTTAGCGCAGCTGTAAAATTTGGATTCTTCCTCCCAATAAAAGAAAATAATGAATGGAGGTAATTACTGTGGATGAAGTGCTTATTGCCTCAGCAGCAGCCAAGTTGAAACAATCCTCATTTGACAGACATGTTTCTTTAAATAGTCACTCGTGGACTTTATTTAGCACACCGGAGATGATAATATGTGTTTTTGAATTTTTGCATACTGTGTACAGCTGGACTCAATCCAAACATGAATGTAAACTGCATCGAAGTTGGGGGTCTATCTCTGAAGGAGCCCCCTCAGCCCCAGTCCCGTCTGTCCCAGTGGACTCACACCAACTCCATGGACACTCTCGGTGGCAACGCCTCAAACCTGGAGAACAACATAAACAAACACGGTGGGTCAAACATTCCGAGCACAAGTCATCGACAACAACAGAGAAGATGGTTTCAAGTCACAGTGTGTGTTTTGATATATGCAAGGTGCCATATCTGCTGCCTCTACCTTGGGGCCTCCTGGGAAGCCTTCACAAATGGAGGATTCCTACAACCCATACAATCTGATGTCCGGCTCGGACTCCCCCGCTAGTTCCTTGGTACCCCCAGACAGCTGGGGCCAAGGCAAGAACCCCAATGAAAAGATCACCAATGGGACCAACATCAACTGGCCCCCAGGTGGGAATGACAAACAAATGAATAGAAGTGTTCTGTGCCACAATATTTGTGACAGTTTACTTTCCTTCACATTCTCAGAATTCTGCCCAGGTGTTCCATGGAAGGGCCTTCAGAACATTGACCCTGAAAATGACCCCAATATGACCCCTGGTAGCGTCCCGAGTGGTCCTACCATCAACACAAACATCCATGATGTCAACAGATATCTTCTGCGTGACAGGAATGGAGGTATGGACGCTTCAAGTCTCCAATAACACAAAGTCATCTCCATTTACCGATTAATAAAATGGAGGCAGTACAAAAATGATGGCGCACGCCTCCACAACAAAATTTTACTCACTTCCCACACAATCTTCTGCACCTCTGCCAACCACAAAAAGGAAACGTGTACCTAACATGTCAGTTAGGAGTTTTCATGTGATTTTTTTAAAAAAATGAATTCACAAGTAATTCAAGAAGTGATGCTTAAAGGACAACCGACACTGACATCAGAAAAATGTTTTATAGCATCTAAAATACTGAAAACATGCAGGCAGATATTTATTCAAATGCAAAACACCAATAAAAATGACTTAGTGTCCCAAAACTACTTCAAAATGACTTTGGAAATGGAGAGTTTCAGTAGGTCCCACCCCCTTTTCGTGACGCCACGCGAGGACGTCTTGCCTTGCTCAAGAATCAAAACAATGGCTTCAGATTCAGAGAAGGTGCTTTCTTGTTACTCATCCAGTTATGAATATGATTCAAATAGTTCTGAAGAGGAAAGCATAAATGTTTGCAATTGATTAAAGAAGTCCTTCTATCTCATTTTGAGGCGTCTGGACTCCAATGTAGCACCTAGACAATACACAAGATGGCGCCCAAGCTCCGTTGGAAATGGACTGATTTGTCTGCTGTGAATTTGTGTCAACTGGTATCAAATAGTAGTCTTGGTGCAACACACAACGATTCACTATCGCGTTATTTATATGTTTTCCTTCTATTTTCACCATCAACACGGATCAACACGAAGTTTTCAGACCAAACAAAGTAGACAAAATGCATTGTGTGTCGCTTTCTCGGTCAGGGGCGTTCCTGGCGTGACGTCATGTCAAGAATCGTCACCAACTCGAAAACAAGACTTCCTGAATATTCAGCGTGAGTCTTAAAACGTAAAATATAGCTCTATGCAGTGGAATCTTTGGAAAATATGCTCAGTTGAAGTGATTTTATAAATTATGGACACAACTTGTCCGGAGGCGTCGGTTGTCCTTTAAGTACAATGCGTAAAAGGTTGCCATCTAACTTAATCATGCATCTGTTTTATTGATTACCTTTGGTTTTGTTTAAGGTAAACTGTCTGATGTGAAGTCCACATGGTCCACTGGGTCCATGACGCAGAACCAAGGCTCCCTGTCCCACGAGATGTGGAAAGTCCCTCAAGGCCCTCGCGGCTCCGCAGCCCCATCACGACCACCACCGGGGCTCACCAACACTAAATCTTCCAATACCTGGGGCGGCAACTCACTTGGCCTGTCCCAAGGCTGGAGTAGCTCTTACTCCTCGGGTGCGTCCAAATATTGTGATGAGATTTCTAAGAGGGGAACAATAATTACCATATTTTCTGCACCATAGGGCGCACCACATTATATAAGGCTCACTTTCAATGAGTGACATATTTTAAGACTTTTTTCCATATAAATATAGATGTAGCTAGCTAGATGGATGGATAGATACGATAAATGCGATAGATACGATAGATACGATAGATATGATACGATAGATAGAATCCCTTTTGTGGGTATGGGTAGCAAAAAAAAATAATAAATAATGAACAGTAAATAATAATATTCCTTTTACAAATATGATGCAGAATGGCACTGTGAATAATTTTTCTTTTAACAAAATCTCACTCGACAGCCTTTAATCAAATTCTAGGTAAACTTGGTCAAAGAACAGAGATGACATCTGCTCACTGTTGATGTCTTATCTTGTTGAACATACCCCTCTAAACTGACATCCTGAGGTTTACCAGCTGACAAGGAGGCCTCGTATCAACATTTGAGGTTTCTCTCAACTGCTTTGTATGTCAGTTGTGCCATTTGCAAACAATGTCGGAGTGGGTGACACTTTTCATTTAAAAAAGAAAAGGGAAAAGAAAAATCACAATTTCCTACTTGGTTTTTTTTTAACTCGTTCACTGCCAGACGATGACCATTTTGTGTTTGGGAGCCTTTTACTAAGCAAGTTCCTTGTTCTGTAACCACAAAGGGACATATGTCTTCTTGTGCCGGTCCCAAGCCCGGATAAATACAGAGGGTTGTGTCAGGAAGGGCATCCGACGTAAAAGCTTGGCCAAAACAAACATGCGGATCAAACCTCTAAAGATGGAGGACACTTATTTGCTGTGGCGACCCCTTGAAGGGAAAAGCCGAAAGGAAAAGAAGAAGAAGTTCACTTCCAGACGATGTACAAAATTGTGTCCACTCCAGTGCCAGGGTTTTTGTCATTGTCACTCGAATTCCAGGACCCACAGAGTGTTGAGTTTTAGGACTACATAACCATTCAATGCAGCGTAAGAAACCTTAGACTCTCTTCTTCCATCTGAAAAAAAGAGGTAGTTCATAAATTATATGGGTCTGGAGTTATATGAGCTTGAAATGAGGGCGGCTCTCCAAAATACAATGCAATACATACGTATTGGTTTATATAGCGCTTTAACAACAGCTGAAGCTGGAACAAAGCGCTAACAAAAAAGAGGGAAATGTTGCCCTCTTGTGGAAAGGAGAAAACATAAACAGATGCTATTGCCAGTGCTTTATCAGCACCCAAAAAAAGAAAAAAAAACAACCCGAACAAATTTAGGGGAATGCCGCTCGACGTCATATTTTCAATTCCTGAATAAATTCGTAAAAGGCAGTTGTGTATTTCCTATTTTTATGTTTTTTTTAAATACATTTTTCATCAAACAGGAATTCCAAATCTGTCTTTGTCCTTCTTTCACCAGAGGGAACCACATGGAGTACAGACAGCTCCAACAGGACCAGCAGCTGGCTAGTGCTGAGGAATCTCACTCCTCAAGTAAGTGACCATTGCTTTGAACAAATGGATCAAATTGAGTGAAGAGTCAGGAGCAAAATTTGGCATGTTAATAAATGAATGAATGAATGAATGAATGAATGAATGAATTGAAATTTGATTTCACACGACTTGATGAGTATCTTATGTATTTTAGCCAATGCTTCTTAAAGTGTTCTAAGTGGCTTCGAATGTCACCCAACTTTTTTTTTAATTTAAAATACAGTCAAACCTCGGTTTTCGAACGTCTCGGTTCTCATCCCATTTGGTTTTCAACCAAAAATGTCATATTTTTTATGCCCCGGTATACAACCGAAATTTGGTTCTCAACCAAACTGAGTGCATCTGAATGCATCACTTCCAACTACCCTCCACTTCCTTCTACGTCACTTCCTTATATGTCACGTCTTCCTCATTGTGACCGACGCATTAATATTGTTGTTGTTTTATTTTTGCGAAAATGCTGACATATTTCGTTAAGATCTCCTGAATAGTATGATTTTAAAGCGAGCAGAGGATAGTTTGAAAAGTTAGTGTGCCCTGTGTTTGCCCAGACAGCTGGGATAGGTGCCAACACGCCCCGTGGCAGAAAGATAGAGAGATTTTTATGTACAGATGTTAATGTTGATGTTAAAAATTGGTGAAAATAAAAGTTTGTTTTTATAGAATTTTACACATGACCTCCTCTATTATTAAGTTTTTAGCCGGTTTATGCGATGAAATAGTTAAAAAGTTTTTTCTAGACATTGAACGGATTATGATTTTTTACATTGATTTTAATGGAAAGCGCTGTTTTGGTTTTTGAACAAATCGGTTTTCGAACAGGTTTCTGAAACGGATTATGGTCGAAAACCGAGGTATCACTGTGTACCATACATCTCCCCTAACTTCCACGCGTCTACGGGTTTTGCTGCCTCTACAGATTGACGGTTCGACTCTGCGGACTCTATGCATGCAACACGGCCCTTTGATCACATTCCACCTCAACCTGACCCAAGGGAATGCCGTGGTGCGCTACAGTTCCAAGGATGAGGCCGCCAAGGCCCAGAAGTCTCTGCACATGTAAGCCGGAATCTGTTTGGGAATATCACACGTATTTTTGCTTGAAAATACGTCACAAGGTGACAGGCAAATCTTTGAGTGAAACAGTGGGACATCCAAAATTGGGACTTTTTTATAACCAGTTTTTAACTCATTCACTGCCATTGACGAATTTATTTGGGAATCAAAAATAGGACGTAGAGCACCATTCCCAAGTTAGTTCGGGTTTTGTTTTTTCAGATCTCTGGCTATGTTTTTTCCTTCCACAAGGAGGCAGGATCTCCTTTTTCTCCATGTTAGCGCTTTGTTCCATCTTCAGCTGTTGTTAACTCATTCACTGCCAGACATGCAAAAATGTGCCCACTCCAGTGGCACGGTTTTTGTCATTGTCACTTGAATTCCAGGAGCCACAGAATATTGATTTTGAGGACAACATAAACATTCAATACAACATTAGAAACCTTCGACTCTTCTTTCATCCGAAAAAGAGTTAATTCCTAAATTACATGGGTCTGGAGTTATATGAGCTTGAAATGAGGGTGACCGTCCAAAATACAATGCAATACATACATATTGGTTTATATAGCACTTTAACAACATCTGACGTTGGAACAAAGCACTAATATGGAAAAAAGGGAAATGCTACCCCCTTGTGGAAAAGAAGAAACATTGCCAGAGGCCATGGCCAGCGCTTTATCGGCACCCAAGCATGAAAAAATAACACCCGAACAAATTTGGGAATGCCGCTCTACGTCATACTTTTCAAATCCCGAATACATTCGTAAATGGCAGTGAATGAGTTAAAGCTCTATAAAAACCAATATGTATTTGTTGCATTGTATTTTGGACAACTGCCCTCATTGCAAGCTGATATATGATATGAAGGAAATAACTCTTTTTTTCTGATGACAGAAAAGAATCGAAGTTATTTGCGCTGCTTTGAATGTTTATGTAGCCCTAAAACTCAATATTCTGTGGGTCCTGGTATTTGAGTGACAATGACAAAAACCCTGGCATTGGAGTGGACACATTTATGGAAGTCTGGCAGTGAATGAGTTCATGTGAATTATTTTATTATTATTACGTCACTTTATATATGTGACTACCTCACTTTACATACGACACTACCTCACTTTACATTCAGAAATTACATGTATAGTCTGTTGTAAATTGTATGTCTTTTTTAGCCACTTTAGCCAACTATTCGTGTCTTGCTGGGTCCGAGAGGACATTAATATCATATGTGCTGTATGTCATGCATATTAGCATATTTGACAATAAAGCTGACTTTGACTTTGACTTTATTCTAGACTGAAGTTGTCATCAAAGACGATTCATTAACTGTTTGCATAGATGCAATAAAATGATTTATTATTTCTCAAAACATATTTCACCACAACTGCGAATGCTTTTGCAAATGTGCCTTATGGATCTTTTTAAGTGACCCGTCTTGTGTTTTGCGTCAGGTGTGTGCTCGGTAACACCACCATCTTGGCAGAGTTCGCTGGCGAGGAGGAGGTGAACCGCTTCTTTGCACAAGGCCAGTCGCTGGCCTCAAATAACACCACCAGCTGGCAAGCCAACCCGGCAACCAATCAGAATCGAATGGGCGGGGCAACGGCGTCCCACTCCATCGGCCAATGGAGCACCGGCGGCGGGGGAGGAGGCGGCGGCGGTGGCAAGACCAATGGAGGTGACCTACTTTGGGGGGGTGTTCCCCAATACTCCAGCCTGTGGGGTCCTCCGAGCGGGGAGGACGCACGCGTGATCGGGAGCCCTACTCCTATTAATACCTTGCTGCCTGGAGACCTGCTGAGTGGGGAGTCCATGTAGAAGGAGCAAAAAAAAAAAAACACACACAAGCAAATCATGTGGCGATAATCAGCTCCATTTTCTAACTGTGAATTGAGAAAGGGAAGGCTCAGCAGCCCTTCACTTTCTTTTGTGTTACCTTTGATTTGTTTTTTTCAAAACGACTTTGTAAGGAGACAAGAAAACATGACACAAAGAAACCTTTTTTTTTTTAGTTAAGAGAAGCAATCAAAGCTGCCATTTTCCCCCTTTTCCTTGCAAGAAGAAAGAATCATCATCCCAGACTAAAAGACTCTCAAGCGATCATTCCTAGCATGCCGCGGCCAACGATGTGGTTGGATGGATGACCTTTACTCGTTACAATTTTGTTTCTCAGCACTAATATTAGCCTTAAGTGCTCACCAGGTCCTTTCCAAAACCCGCCCTTTTTTTGTTTTTGTTGATGAACTGAAGACGCAGATGGAATCTTGCACAGTTTTTGACCTCTTGAGCCAGCGTCACACAACTGGCCACGAACGACTCTCTTTGGGAAACCCGGTTCCTCGGACTTTTCAGTTGTTCTGCGCCCAAGGCCGATTCATTGTTCTGATGTCCGTTCCCTGTCCCTCCCCCCCCCCCAATGTATAAGCTCTGAGCGACTGCGGCGGCGCCCAATCACTGATGAGATCTTCGCCGTCACCCCCAGTTCACTCACTGGTGCTTTGTGGAATCTTCGACACCCTTTCTGCTCGTGTCATCGCAAGGAGAAGGCAAGCGGATACGGCTTTAACTCTTTTGAACGTGATGGTTTACATTGTGCAATATACATCGTAGAAACTCTTTTGTCCGTCCCGTCGGAGCCCGGCGGTTTTACACCGTTTTTTTTTTTTTTTTTTAATTCCCTCCAGTGCACCAATTTGGAAAATTTGTGCGAAGCAACAGCTTGGACTTCGATGCACACTTCCTGTTTGTGTGCCTCACCCGCAGCCAACAAGAGACTGGATTCGATTGAATGCCTCTTTTGGGTGTCTGGCACAAATACCAAAAAAGAAATCAAACACATTTTTAAAAATGTAAAAAAAAAAAAGGGTGGGGTGGGTCGGGGTTGCGACGAATGAGTTTTCCCAATGCAGTAGACCTACGAGTCTTTGTCGTGGACACACATGGGAAGACTTCTTATCATAGCACTTATGAAGAGCCAATGGCTTTGGCTCAATAAAGAAATCAAATCAAAACAAGGCAAAAGCTCTGATGAAGGGAAAACGTGACTAGCACCAAGTCATCTTCGTGAAGAATACAAACAACTCTGAAAGTGAATATCACTGTTACTCCAAAACGTCCCAGCCTTGCTCGCTCTTGGAGACCGAGCGTGGATGTTCATTGGGTGGGTAAGGGGGAAGGGAGGGCGATCCACTGAGTGCCTCTCTACTGTGGTCCATCGCCCACCATCCCGTCCGCCCCCCTCCCGGGTGTCCGACCGCACTACTTCCTCTCCGTGCTCTGTCTGGCGAGAACCAGACCAACCCTTTTTCCTTTTTCGGTTGTTATAACGCAAAGATCACTTTAGCTGGACGATCTACTAGTCATATTTCTGGATTGTTTGTCATTTGTGTTCCAAAATGCGTTCATACGTGCGGACGTATGTGCAAGTACATCATGGCTTCCTGAAGGAGCCTCTCACTGTTCATATGCAGAAACACTTTTTCCCCTCAGAGGTGCCTCTCTGTGCTCATCCTGTGTTATGAATGCAAAACAAGGATCAATACTATTGATTGTCAATTGCTTTTTTTTTAGCTGATCATACTTTGTGTTGGACAGTATTCTGTCGTACTTCCAGGTCTGGGGGTGTTTTTTTTCTTCATTGTTTTGGTCCAAGCTGCTCCGTCTGACCACAGGTTGCCCATTGCATCGCTGCTACGCAACCCCCCCCCCCCACCCCTCCAAAAGAAAAATGTCACATCTGGTGCCCTTCACACAACCCCTCCCCTCCATGAGGCACCTAGGGCCACTTGTAACTGTTTCTATGCAAAAGACGAGAAGCCGGGGCCCTCTAAAAGCACGTCGACCGACCCCCTTGTTACTCCAGCACTATTTCCCACCCCTACTGTGAACTTCACTACGGCCGCCATTTTCTCTAGACACTGTCACTGAAGTGGAGTGCGAAGACTTTGTCAACGGCTTGTGTCCAGACTTGATCTCAGGGTGGGGCTTGGGGGTGACGCAGTCAACAGCTAGCTACCTAGCTAGCTCTGTCTCTCTCTGTCTATCTACTATATCGAGCTGGCTAGCTACCTCGCTATCTATCTCTCTCACTCTCTCTCTCGGTCGCACTAAGTCTACTATATCGAGCTGGCTAGGTACTTAACTAGCTTTCTCTGTCTACTGTATTGAGCTGGTTAGCTACCTAGCTAGCTTGGTCTCCTGTTCTCACTCTTTCTCTCTGTCGCTCTCTGTCTACTATATCTACCGAGCTGGCTAGCTACCTAGCTAGCTCTCTCTTTCTCTCTATGTCTGTCCACTGTATTGACCTGGCTAGCTACCTAGCTAGCTCGGTCTCTTTCTCTCTGTCTCTCTGTCTCGGTCGCTCTCTGTCTACTATATCTATTGCGCTGGCTAGCTATCTAGCTAGCTCTGTCTCTCCCTCTCTCCAACCATCTTTGTTCCCGTGTACACACACCTCACGCATTGAAGAGATGCCAATGTACTGTGCCAACTTAAATTTACTGAACAGAGCACTTGTGTTCCCCTTTGAAAGGAATGTTGTTGTTTTTTGGGGGGGGGTGGACACAAATGAGTGGGAAGGGCAGCAGCATCACATCCCAAAATAACTGATTTTCCTTTGTATAGTTTTGTTTTGTAGGACAAACCCAACGCTATTATCATTGCGCAGGGGGACGGTTCCAGTTTGCTACAATGCACAGTCGATGATGGGTAATCCCGGGTACATATTTTTTTTAACCAAAAAAAGGTTACAAATCACATTTTAACATCATTTTTATGAAGTTTGACAGAAACATCTTTTGGCAAAAAAAATATTAAAATGAGAAGGGCATCTAGGATTTGTTGAAACTGCACTTCTCGCTGAAACGTCTCCGGTCGTCACATTCTGCTCAAGACATGAACAAGTAGACCCACAATTGGGGTGCCTTTTTGTTTCGATTTGTTTTGTTTCTTGTGGATGCTATTTATCGAGATTTTTATTTTTTTGTTGACATCCTGCTCAAAGCAGGCCTAGATGGCGAACTGGAACTGAGTCGTGAGAGGTACAAAGTCTTAAATCAGGAAGGTAAAAGGGGGACAAAGGCTACCTTTCTGGACATGGCGTCCTGCAGCACATGAGCAAAAATCACTATTGCCTGTTTCTGTAAAACTGCCTTGAAGAAGCTCAGACAGACCCGATAGTCCACCAGTACCGAGCCCAGAAAGTCACAAATGGCTTTCCCATGCTGCACCAGCATTGAGAGGCTCTCCTCTTGAAAGCGTGCTTACTGTATACATATATACAATACACATACACATACATGTGTGTATATATACATACACGCAAAGGTGATATTTGTATGTATCCATACGTACCTACTCTACATATATATACATCTCGGATGGTAGCCTCTAAAATGTTTTATTTGTCTGCGAGCTTGAAGTGAAGATGAGCAATATGTACACCCCTCCACTGACACACACGAACGTCCACACAAATATGCGAACGAAGTAATTTGGTTGTCAATGAATACTTGATCGTACAGTACATTCTGTTTTTTTTCCGCCACATGATGCAGTATACTCTACATCAATGCCAGTTTACTGTCATATGTATGGATCTTAGCCCACCCTCCAGTGTAACTTGAGCATTTGCTAACTAACACAAAAACAAAACAAAAAAAATCAAATTAGAAGAATCACATATCATTTAAGGTATATATATATATATATATATATATATATATATATATATATATATATATATATATATATATATATATATATATATATATATATATATATATATATTGAACTTCAATACTTGAACTGCATTGTACAAATTTCGTGCGCCACACGAAGAGAAATAATATATATACAGTATACACATACAGTAAAGTCTCGTTACATCGATATTCTCGGGAGTTGGAAAAATATCGATATAACCGGACTATTGATATATCCGATCCTGCGCGCATGTAATTTTCTCCTTGCGGTCATAGAAATAGTATCGTAATAAGCGGTACTATCGATATAACCGATATCGATATACGAGACTTTACTGTATATATATATATATATATATATATATATATATATATATATATATATATATATATATATATATATATATATATATATATATATACAGTATATATATATATATATACAGTAAAGTCTCGTTATATCGATATTCAAGGGAGTCCGAAAAAATATCGATATAACCGGGACTATCGATATATCTGACCCCGTTTGCATGTAATTTTCTCCGTGCGTGCATCGAAATAGTATCGATATAACCGGGACTATCGATATATCCGATATCGATATAACGAGACTTTACTGTATGTATATGTGCGTATATATATATATATATATATATATATATATATATAGTCAGGTTTTTGGTGTGTCAACATTATTCTCAGACAATATTGTTTAAAATTACAAACTGCTTAAAATTGTAAGTACAAATAGTTTCAAAAGATGGAGGGATTAACCTTTTTTCTATCACTTTACCCCTATTTTTTTTCTTTTTGTAATTTTTAAAAAATAATTTCAGGTGCCCCTGCCCCAAAACGACTTCAGACTTCCCAACTCCTGTTAAGTTAACAATTGTCTTTTTTTTTAAACTGGCCCAAATACTCCTTGGTCATGGAGTGAACGTAATGTGAAGTCAGTAAAGGTCTCTTTCTCATTTGACAAGTAACATGATGAGGATGAAAGTTACCAGTCTTTTGGAGAGATGGAATTTTTTTAAACAACTGCAAGCGTCATCTCAGTATTGTGTGCGACGGATATTTGAATGTGTGCCGGAAACTGTTTTTTTTTTTTTTTTTGCCTGGTTCTCTTATGTTGCAATGAGTGTCTTGTGCCCCTCACTCAGCTAATTGTAGTCATACAAAAAACAAGTACAGAGGGGGTGGACGGCGACAATTCATGTGTACATGTTTACTCAAGGAATTCATTTGTTTTCATTCTATCTGTACAAAAATAAGTTGATCTACCTTATAATGGCTTTTATTGTGGAATAATCCCATTGTGGGGGTGTCATTGAGTATTGCACCATTTTGTTTCAATAAGCTTAAAAAGTAACAAAAAAAGTAGAAATAAAAAAATGTTAAAAAAAAAATCTATAATATACATAAATAAATCAAGACAAAGAGGCAAGGCCATAGTTAGGTGTAAAAAAGGACTTGTGTAGCATTAAGGAGAAATGAAACGAAAAGGGTGGCGAGGTCATTTCAGAGGTGCCTATTGTTTGTGTTCCTGTTGTTTACAAGCATTTCATTTGTTTCACCTTTGAAGAAAATTCAAATTATTATGAGAGGAATGTTGTGTTTTAATACAAATAAATCCTCTTCCATGGAATATGGGCATGAAAACCTTGCAAAATGAGGATACGTATGCTACTTTCAGAACTCTGGGATCGATCAGTGTTGTCATATTTCAAGTTCGGCCCTCGTTCGTTTGCGTCGTTTTGCTCATTTTCTTGCACTCTTGTTGTTCGAAACATTCATGCATTTTGTCTCAGGAAGGCCAGAATTCCAATATGCCAACTCCTCCATTGTTCCGTTTTGTTTTGATTTGTTTTTCTACTCCCAAGCAAGCACTGAAGCTTTTTTTCGGGGGTTTCTCAACTATGACGACAACAACATGTTTGTATTGTAGCAAGTGACATATTTACCAAATAAGACTGAGAATCAACTTTGAATATTGAGAATTTAAAAAAAAGTGCTTTACCAGTGAAATCTTGCGTCGAGATTGCTTTACATTGGAAAACAAGGATTAATGGAAACGCATTTGTTTTGCTTTTTTTGTTGTTGGTTTGTGAGCGTAGGATGTTCTCAATCATCTCTCCGTGTGACACTTTTCAAGCAGCAGAGAGATTTCAAGCAAAAGGTTCTGATCTATGCACAAAAGTGGGAGGGTTCAGGGTTTTATGTCGGCTTCTTCTTTGATTAAATGTGCTCTATGTGCCGTAGTTTGTCTGGTGTTAGTGAACCCTTATGACGTGGAAACTCTTAACCAATGAGCGCTTGTCCTTCTGCTTAAAGCACTGTGGGTGGGCATGAGAAGAAGCCCATGATTTGCTTTTTGTTTTTGTCTTTTTTTTCAGGGTGTGTGTGGGAGGGGGGCTAGGGGACTTTGCCTTTGCCATTTTCTCATTACTTTGACACACACAAATAATGGAAAAATGTCTGTAACTAAACTACAAAGTTGTGTCTTTTTAAATGTTGTTACTTTTTCTCCTCATAGAATGTGATTGTTAAAACATGCACCAGGAAAAAAAGAGTTTCCATGTAGACTATATGGATATTCTTTCTGACAATATTAATAAAAAAATACATTTTCTTGGTTGTAACTATATGTTTTGTCTTTTTTTCCGCAGCATATGCTTGTGTGATGCTGTAGTTGCCTTCTCTCATTGTACATAAAATAAACACGACTTATTTGGATGTATTTAACTTTTTCTCAAACGAATGTGCAACGCTTTTTGAGAAATGCCTGTTTTTCAATCTTAGGTGAAGTACTTTTAACTCATTCACTGCCATTCATGAATTTATTTGGGAATTGAAAATATGACGTAGAGCGCCATTCCCGAATGTTTGTTTTTTCTTGTTTGGGTGCCGATAAAGCGCTGGCAATGGCCTCTAGCATTTTTTCCTTTCCACAAGGGGGCGGCATTTCCCTTTTTTCCATGTTAGCGCTTTGTTCCAGGTTCAGCTGTTGTTAAAGCCCTATATAAACCAATATGTCATTATTGCATTGTATTTTGGACACCCACCCTCATTTCAAGCTCATATAACTCCAGACCCATATAATTTAGGACTTTATTCTTTGTTTCTGAAGAGGATGCACAAAACCGGCTTAGATGGAGGACACTGATTCATTGTGGCGACCCCTGAAGGGAGAAGATTCTTATTTTCTGATGAAAGAAGAGAGTCTAAGGTTTCTTACGTTGCATTGAATCTTGGTGTCGTCCTAAAAGTCAATATTCTGTGGGTCCTGGAATTCGAATGACAATGAAAAAAACCCTGGCACTGCAGTGGACACATTTTTGCACATCGTCTGACAGTGAATGAGTTAAAATTTAATGTGCAACACTGCATTTTGCTGTTACCATTTACCTCCATCCCCACTGTGTCATATTTGGTGCAAAAAGTTTCAGAACCTCTGTAGGGAAAAGCCCTAATTCTGCATTCGCTCCCTCAGAGTTTGACCATCTCTCTAATAAGGCAAGACAGTTTTATTTCTTTTACACATTGAATTCACAAGGCAAATCAATGTGTTTCATACAAGCAAAGGCACAGCAATTCAATGTATTTACAAACAACAGCATTCAGAAGCAAGGGGAGAGAACATTTTTGTTGATCAAAATTGTTAAAAGAGCAGACATGACCAACAGAAAATGTGAAAGAAAACTGTGTTAAAGAAACAAACAGGTTTCTAAAATGACAGCAAAAAAAATCTAATGTTTAGAAGACTTTCATCAAAGCAGCGGAAAAAAGCTAACTTTTTAACCTGGTTTACGTTGGCTTTTTTTCTACTTGTGTGTACCATCAATGCTAAAAGCAACTTCACCATGTTTGAACTCTGAGGCTACACAAATTGTCTTCAAATCCCATAAATTCTACTTTCAAATTAGTCACCGAGTCTCCACTAAAAACACATGAATAATTATCATGTCCGAATAAAACTTGAATAAATGTATTATCTCGGTTCATAGAAATTTAGGTTGCTTGCGTGTGACGTCACGTCCGCTTTGTTTTGTTAGCTCACCGTCACGGTTAGATCTGTTTATTTGAAGTCGAATTGCTCGTATTTCAACGCAGTAGGTACGTTATGCCCCACTTTTTTTGTACGAAGGAGCTAGAGACATTTAAAAAGCTGACCTAATGGGAGTTTCGTAATGATTTTCTGGGCAGCTTTTCTTCACTTTGCAGTTGCGATATTCAGATAGCTCGGTGTCATCCAGTTTGCCGCTGAGGGTCTTCACGCCGGCCATCTCCTCGTAGATGGGCGCCGGAGGGCGTGAGGCGGCACGGCTCTGTGCTCTTTTCTGAAAAACAAATCAGTGAGGTGTATAAACAATTTGTTTCCTGTGCAAAAAAAATAATAATCTGAATTCTCATCACTGCCAGTAGGAGCTCCTTTTTGTGGAAACAATCCAGTTGTGAAACTGCTCTGCGGTTATCGGAGGAAGAGGAACCGTCGACGCCCACACTCACAACAAGCAGGTGTTAGCTAACGCCTGTTTGCCCCACATCAGCGGTAGGAAGTAACTAATACAAATAACTTGGCACTCGTTATATTAAGACGACACCTAAGTATGTTAATAAAACTCAGAAAATATTATATTCACAAATTCAATATCATTCACGAATTTACTCGGGAATTGAAAATATGACGTTGAGCGCCATTCCTGAATTTGTTTTGTTGTTTTTTTTGTTTGGGTGCCGATTCCCTTCCACATTTTTGCACATCTGACAGTGAGTAAAACAAGATAAACACATTTGTGTGGAGAAAAATTGTGCCTCGAGGTACGTGTGACCCAAATTATTATTTTTTAACGCAAGGCTGATTTTTATTTTTATTTTCTTGCCCGTGCAAATTTAAGTAAGAGCAAGTTGCGATATTCAGACAGACAACTCTGTGTGTTTAGCAGCAACAGCTAAACTGTCACGACAGTTCTATTGTACAGAGTGCTGTTTTCTTATTTAAATATTACAAAAATATTTTTGAAGAAGGTTGGAACGAATTAACGCAGTTCCATTCATTTCAATTGGGAAAGATTATGTGACTTAAACTTGTTATGGGTGTGCGGCGCTGTATGACAAAATGTTATTTTATTCTATTTTTTCATTGCATACTCCCCTTTTTTATACATTTCCCAGATGCAATATGTTTTGTCTTTGAATAATGATGTTTAACCGGTTGGGGCTTTTTTATTTCAAAATATAATTACGGACGGAAGTAATTTTCCCATTCTTGCACACAACACTCACATGATAAATGAACATTAAGGCCAAGAGCACGATAAGGACCAAAACGGCCGAGGATAGTGCATACAGCAGAGTTGGGTAGCTTGAGCAGCCGCATGGACCTCCTGGGAAGAAGACAAAAGAGGCTTTTAGGTTGCACCAACTTCATGAAGTAATCGCACACATGTTGGTTGATTGCAACAACAACAACAAAAAAAATAGAAGGTGTTTAGAGAACAAAGAGTTCAGGGGAATTGCAAAAGCCGCTTAGCTTGAGCTTCCTTCGTAGTTTGAGGCTCAACTTCAGATGATGAAGATCCAGCAATTGTCTCATGATATTGGGAGATGAGTGACGTATTGACTGATCAAAAGATCATAAATCACAAGAGACACAGACATGGACAGACAGCACAATGGAACCTCCACCGTACCCCCAAAGTAAATAAATACAAAGATTAAAAAAACTAATACGTATGCTAATAAAAACAAACAAATAAGTTGATGGATGGGTAAATGATTAAACAAATGGCTAAATAAATATATCAATAAATATTGCAGATACATAAATAAATAGGTACATAAATACACGCATAAACAAACAAATAAATAACTAAATAAATAGATGGTTAGGTAAATAAATAATGCTGATAAAGGGATACATAAATATTGCATATAAATACATAAATATAAATAAACAAATACAAATATATAAATGGATGGGTGGGTAAGTAAATAAATAGAGAAATAAATATTTCCGATGAGTAAATAAACAAACAAATAAACTAAAACAGATAAATACATAACAAAATAAATGGATGGGTGGGTGGGTAAGTATATAAATAAATGGATAAATAAATAGAGAAATACATATTTCAGATGAATAAATAAATAGCTAAATAAAGATAAATAAATAACTAAATAAATGGATGGGTGGGTAAGTAAATAAATAAATACATGGATAAATGAATAGATATTTTTTTTTCAGATGAATAAATAAATGAACAAATAAATAAATGTATTGTTAGGTAAATAAATACATAAAAAATAAATAGAAACATAAATAAACATTGATTTACAGTATATAGCGCTTTAAAAACAGCTGAAGCTGCAACAAAGCGCTGGTGTGGATAAATAAATAAATACATAAATATATAAATAAAAAAAATTGGGGTAGAATCATCCAGAATGAAACTGATTTGGTTAGACGACGGAGGTTGCAGTGTTAAAATATTATTTTGAGCTTGTATTATTGGGGGCCAGGGATGTTAATATTTCATGGGCGTGACAATCAGGTCCTACTCTTCCATCACCTACCTTCCACGGAAACAAAGACCGCTTGTTTCATGTGTAGCGCAGCGCTAGTATCGGGACGGCCGCGTAGAAGGAGCTGGCAGCTGTACCGGCCGCTATCCTCGGGCTGCAGATGTCGCAGGGTGAGGTTATACGTGAAGCCCTGTGGGCCAGGAGCTGACCACAGGTGGAATCGTGACGATGATGATGATGATGAGGAGGGCCCCTCGCCAAGGTGTCGCTTGGTATGGTAGAGCAGCTCCACGGGACCACGACCCCTTCGCCGCGTTAGGCTCACGCCCTCCACAGGAAGGTCCTCGCCGTGAGGGGGGAGACAGGGAACGATGGCTGAGCCACCCGCGCACACGTCGATGCCACCTATGTCCGCTGATCCATCGGGGAGGGGGATACAAACTTAGACTCAGTGGGTCCAATGGAAGACGATCGTTGCCTTTGCTTCCGGATGTGAAGACACAAACATTTTCATTTCTGCTACCATTCAAGCGATCATTATCCCAGGGCGGTGTATGTTGAACTGTCGCGGCTTGGAATTGAAGAGGATTTACGTGGGGCAGAATATGTGAGACTTTTTGTCAATGGATGCTACAGCTTCATGTTTGCTTTCAGAATTTAGCTTGGAGCAGATGTGCACATTCCACCATGATCCACTGGTGAAAAGGAGGCTTTAATCTTCTCTTTCATCTGTTTCATGTAATAAAGTGTTTGTCTTGCAATCAAACATCATAGAGTACATGGGGAACGTTAACACAAGATAACACAACTGTCCATGATTTTATGTTCCTGTTATGTTTATTATTTTGCTTTGTGTTGACTATTATGTGAAGCGCTTTGTTACACCTGCAGCTGTTATGAAAGCGCTATATAAATTAGGATGTATTGTATTGTATTGTATTGTATTGTCTATCTATGTACACACTCACATTCGTGGCGTGAGTGTGTGTTACTTCCGGGTTGAGTGAACACTGGCGCGAATGGCTACCGCTCCTCACCCGCACTAAAAAAATCTTATCGTGTGACTGTAAATTGTCCTAGAGAGTTTTGAAAGGCGCTTAGAAGTAAAATGGATTATTATTATTATTTTTTTATTATTATTATTAATAATAATAATAATAAATCTGTCCTCCCTACCCTCTCCCTTTCTGTACAGCTAAGAAATCACCACACCCATGGAAAAACAGCCATTTGGACACTCCACGGATGAACAGACAAAAAAAAAAACACTCACCGGGACGAACCAGGAGGAAAAATTCTGTCTCTCCAGGCACGTGTTCATCTTCAGAAGACTGATTGGGCACCACAAACTCGCAATAGTAGCGGTCCGTGTCGTTGGCTCTCAGGTCAGATAAGGTGACGGTCAGAGAGTGGCTGCTCGGATCTCCGCCGATTTCCACGCGGTGTCTGTCAGCGGCGACGTTCACATGCACCTCCGTGTCGGTGTATTTGAAAAGCACTTGAGCAGGGTGCAGCCACGTACGCCTCATGTAGAAGCCCAAAGGAGAGCGGCTCCTGGGTTTGATGGTGCACGGAAGGTCCACCGAATCACCCTCCTGCCTCCCCACGAACTGAATGTCGCCATGCACTTGAATCCAAAAAAAAGGACGGCCATTTAATTTTTTTTTTCAATGAACTTGTGACATAGTTTTTTTTTGTGGACCACCTGCGATATAGACGGAGATCCGTGATGCACTGAAACCGCGATAAGTAAACCGTGAAGTAGCGAGGGATCACTGTATATGTTTTTGTGCTTTATTTTCACTATGGCCTGCTTCCTTTCTATCGTTCTGACCCGTTTCCAACACACCAAAAAATGTCATTGCTATTTTTTTTGTTTGCTTGTCTTTTACCCCTTAAAGGAGGGTGTGATTTTAACTGGGTAAGAGGTGCCTGAAAAAATATTTAACTCATTCACTGCCATTCACAAATGTATTCGAGATTTGAAAATATAACATAGAGCGACATTCCCGAATTGTTTCGGGTTTTGTTTTTTCTTTTTTGGGTGTCGATAAAGCTCTGGCAATGTTTTTTTTTACCTTCCACAAGGGGGCTGCATTTCCCTTTTTACCATTTTAGCGCTTTGTTTCAGCTTCACCTGTTTTTAGTGCTATAGAAATCAATATATATTTATTGCATTGTATTTTGGACAGCTGCCCTCATTTCAAGCTCATATAACTCCAGACCTATATAAGTTAGGAATTAACTTTTTTTCTGATGAAAAAAAAGATAATTTAAGGTTTCTAACACTGTATTGTTTATGTAGTCCTAAAACTCAATATTCTGTGGGTCCTGGAATTCGAGTGACAATGACAAAAACCCTGGCACTGTAGTCGACACATTTTTGTCTTTGTGTATTATTATTTTGTTTTTTTGTTCTTTTGACTTTTGTAGATGTAGACATTAGTAAGAAATATTGTGCTAAGTCAATTCTCTTTGTCTTTTATGTAATACTGTACAATAGCTATCTGGCTGGCTAGCTATCTGGCTAGCTATTAGCTATCTATTGGCTTGCTAGCTAGCTTTCTATCTACTTACTATTCTATTTGAGTTCCGGGTTGAGTGAATGCTGGCGCGTTTCTCTGCTGCTGCTCGCCCACAGAAAAAAAACTTATCCTGTGACTGTAAAGTGACCTCGAGAGTTTTGAGAGGCGCTTATAAATGAAATGTATTATTATTATAATATTTTTTTGCACGTCTGGCAGTGAATGAGTTAAGTTGCCTCGATGACTATAATTAATGAATGATTTGTGGGTGTCTTTAGAAAGTGATCACTTGAGAAGCCGCATTCTTAATGATGCATTTTGAGTGTGTGCTGGGTCTTTTTTTTTCATTCAAAATGTCTTGCGCTAATGAAGGACTTACCTAAGAAATAAATAAATAACAAGGTGTTACTTAATGAAATAAGGTTGAGAAGCACTGTCGTAAAAAGAGTGTTTTCTACATTACAATAACAATTTCCGGGACATGTACAAAATGCTCAGTATGATTGAAATTGGCTATACGTGATCAAAAGCATGTTTTTTTAATAATATATGTGGACAGAAAAGTCAAGAATTTAAATTAAACAATCGATCACTTATCACAGTACGTGCATGACATAACACCGTATCCCCAAATCACATCCAATTGGGTTAAAATGTCACACTCAGGGATTAAGATTTAAAACCGTAACATTTGTAAAATTATTAGTCACGTATAAGACATCAGTTTTCTTATTCTAAAGGAATGTGAGTGATTCGCAAATTACATCTGTGCAAGCATTAATTCTTGTTGCCACTTATTGTGCAACCTCTCAAATGAAGTTTGTTTTTTTTGATGGTGCCCGACCCCATCTCTTCCAAAATCGTAAAAACAATACCATGTCTTGAACACAAAGTACAACTCACCAAATAGACAATAAATGGCCAGCAGGATCCAGAGGTAGTGGATGGTGATCATTTTTACTTCAATGTCGAACCTCTTTTTTAAAAGGCAGAAGGGAGGCAGAGAAATGAGTCATGACAACACACACAAAAGAACCTCAAAATGGATGTAAGAAAGATCCTAACCAAATTTTTGAGAAGTTCCGCTTTCTAACCTTAAAAAGAACAAAAGGGGAAGATCCATTTAACTCACACAATTATGTTTTTGGCCATCTTCCACTCAGTTTTAGTAATAGCGTCACATTATCTAGAAAATAATAATGCTGTATATTTTATTACACGGTTAACACACGCGTTTACATTTAATTTGGGCTTCCTTCCACATTCCAAAAATATATAGACTATTTAACAAAAGGACTTGATTCACGGAGGGACACCGTCATCGGCGTCAACATATGGTTGTGATATAGCCTTTATTTTAAAATATGTATCATCCAATCAAATGGTACGCCATATACATTTCTCATGACAAATGACTGCGTGAACAAAAACCGATTCGACGTTGAACGCGGTGTTGTCCAAATGGTGTCCGTTCTCCGACACGATAGGCGGCGAAAGGGAGGAGCAGCAGCAACAAAAGAAGAAGAGTTATGACGACGAAGAACAAATTCGAGTTTTAGGCGCCATTTCCGTCTTGTTTATGATTACTGTACCGTTGTCTTGTTTTGTTTGCGGTTTCACCATCTCAAGCAATGAGTGAAAATGCAGTTCCCGTCCACCCCGTGGACGTTGTCGTGAACTTTTACAGAACCGAAGTACTTACTGGTGAAGAGGCAAAAATGTTCACCAAGAGCGATCTTGCTCCATCTCCGAAGGTAACCGAATTTCCCCTCCGCTCGCTTGTTGATGATACACATGAATCGACTAACGTCCGACGCTTGGTCAGAACATTTCATGGCGTTTGGATCTGCATAAATGCTACGTTTAAAATAGCGAGTTCAAACAGAACAAATCATGCAAGAGAACTTCCAATGTCAACAATGAGTTTTCCAAGTGCGTCACCAATGTCATGTCAAAGGAACATATACAAAATATTTTAAAAAATGATTAAAAGTTTGCCAAGTTCATTTGGTGAAGATGATAAAATTAGAGTCATGGTGGGCATTTTATTTTGTGGATACGTTTACGCATCCTTCTTATGCTTCGCAGTGACACGTTTGCATACAGAATCTCAAGTCTTGTGTCAAATGTTTAATTTAAACCCCATTTAATGCTACTGTCCTTTTTAAACATTTTTAAACCAATTTATTTGCAGCCAGAAGCAGTTCAATCACTCTATATGAGAGTGTTGCATCAGCTCTTTCGTTTCAGACCCGAATGTCACTCCACGGTAAGTCCTGTTTTACGTGTCCAGAGCTAGTGAATGGTGGTCATTTTTATTTCAATGTGTAACTTCTTTTTTTAAAAGGCAGAAGGAAGGAAGATTCATTCGCAATGTCCCTTTATAAACTATTTTTTTCATTTTTTTTCACAGGTTCCACTTGTGGAAAACATTCAGCATCCTGAGTACCACGAGGGGGTAACCGCTATCCTCCATGTCTACGCTCGCATGTGAGTTTCTGTTCTGTTATCAAATTGAAAAGTTTTTGTCTTGGTAGGTGACTCTTTTCTGATCACACATAACCGTGAATTTCTAGTTTTCTTCGTAATGGTAGCATCACTGATCTTCTACTAAGACCGCGTTGCACAGTCAGATGTGCTTCCGCTTATGCCGAGTGATATTTCCTTCATAATTACCCACTCCAACAACTACATTGTAATTTCTTTTTTAGGAGACAGTTTCTGCCAATGTGTTTTGTGTACAACTTCTCATTAAATGACCTTCTTGCACCGAGTAAGTATGTTTTTAAAGACGTCACTTGAAAATCCATTTATCAAAATGCCCTTTTTACTTAGCCAATCAACGCATTTATGAAATGGAAACGGAGAAATAATTTTCCTCTTGCTTTCAGAGAAACATCGAACACTTACCATTTTGAGCGCCATCATGAACTTCCTCCAATTCAGGAAGCAGAGGATTAATGCCGTGTCGTCAAAGCAAGCCAAGTTTGTATGTGATACTGCAATTTTTTTGTTTTATTTGTTAATTTATTTAATTTGCTTCTTTTAATGAAGGTGCATGTGACTACTTACCGGCAGTTGCAATTTGACCCCAGGCAACCCACCATGCCCCAAATAAATATTTAGAATTGCCTATTGAGATACTAGTTTAAAGCAAAAGAATCATGCAAATAATGATCCAAAGCACTTTTACAAATTTTAAAAGAAACTGCTTACACACAAGCGGTTTCAAAGGTACGGACATGTACGTGCCAACAATTTTCAATGCTTTTAGTGATAGACAATACATATTTTTTTCATGGTCGATGGTGATTAGAAGTGATCAGACCTTTTGGGAACGAAAATGGCTTCTCCCTTTCAAAACCGCAAATCCATCTCCCGTGTAATATGTTAAGATTTTGTCATACAAATAAATCATGTACGCAATACATCTCGCAGTATTTAGGGTGCATTTTATTGGACTGGATTTACCATTATTTGTCTTGCAGTGGAGAAATTTACATTTCACAGAAGCAACGTTATGAAAAGAAGAGGAAAGGAAGAAGTAGAAAAACAAAATACAGGAGCTGCTGGAAAGGCAGCCACTCTCTGCGCCATCTTTAAGTCAAAACAACAAAACTAAGTAATAATAATAATAATATGACAACACAAAGACACAGAGTCGTTCATTCTTAAACACTTGCTGTACCCTCTTTGTGACATGAAGCAGTTCTAGATTAAAGAGGAGAGGATCAAAAGCGTCCTTTTCATCAGTGGAACAGGGACGTCATGGTGGAATGTGCACGTCTACTACTACAAGCTAAATGTTGAAAGCAAACACGAAGGTGTAGCATCCATTGACGAAAAGAGACTGTCACACATCTCCAGCCCCACGTAAATCCGCTTCAATTCCAAGCTGCGACCGTTCCACATATGCATCGGCGCTCTGCGCTGATGACATTTTTCTCCCTAGGATTGTTATTTGAAGTTGTTTTGGTGTGTATTATGTTAAAGCAGTTTTTTGTGTGTTTGTTTTATGCTCACAACGACTCATCTGGACTGTGGTGATTGTTAGAGGGCGGCCTTGGACATGCAACACACTTACGCCAAAGGAACCCGTGAAGCAGAAAAGAAAATTGTGATCCTGACGTAAGTCTTGAATTCAACATGCTTAGCGCATATTACAACGGGTCACCCACTTTGGCGACATGTTGCGTGTCATTTAGCCTTCGAGTCTCTTCAACATTTTGAATGGATTTTGACTTACGACCGTTTCAACTTACGACCACTTGGTTGGAACGGAACTCAGTTGTAAGTCGGATGTTTTGTATTTGTATATTGTATGCATTTGGAAGTGTTCATCATTCCCCGAACTTAGGCCCCAGTTCCATTTGGGGCAGGGGGTAGCTACCTCTGTGCATCAGTTTAGCTTTTGGTGTTCTTTTGGAAATGGGCAGTGTTTTGTTCGCGCAACCATTTTGGGTATTTTGCGCCCCCCCAAAAAAAAAAAAAAAAAAAAAATCAACCTTGTATTGGAGATTTCACGTTTATTTTTCCTTCTTCTCCATCACACTTGTTGCACTTGCTTAGGACCATCCCGCCAGAGCAGCAAGCAGAGGCCGCGAAATTGGAAGCATCCCTCTCTGAACTGCAGGCCAACACTGCGCAATTATACAAGGATGTGGTAGGTGGCGCCAGAACTGTCTTCATAATAATAATACATTTCATTTTAAGCGCATTTCAAAGCTCTCAAGGACACTTTACAGTCACAAGCATAGGTACTATAATAAATAAAATACAATCACAAATAGAATACAATAAATAAAATACAGTTATAAATAGAAACAAGAGAAAGAGCTACACAGAAAATGCAATTTTAAATAGGTGGGTTTTGAGATGAGATGATATGAATGTTGGGAGGAAGTAAGTTCCATAGTTTAGGGGCAGAGCAGCTGAAAGCCCTGTCCCCCATCGTGCTGAGACGGACAGGGGGGGGGGGTCATACAGAGGTGGAGGAAGAGGATCTGAGGGAACGAGAGGGAATTGAAATTTGAAGAAGGTCAGGTCGGTAAGGGGGGGCAAGGTTATGGACAACCGACACCATTTTTTTGTTTCCTAACTGACATCAGAAAAATGTTTTATAGCAAAACACGCAGGCTGATATTTTTAGTCAAATGCAAAACGCCAATAAAAATGAGTTAAAATGTCCCAAAACTACTTCAAAATGACCTTGGAGATGCCGAGTTTCAGAAGGTCCCGCCCCCTTGTTTGTGACGTCACGCCAGGACATCTTGCCTTGCTCTAGAATCAAAACAAGGGCTTCAGATTCGGAGAAGATGCTTTATCATTACTCATCCAGTTATGAATATGATTCAAATAGTTCTGAAGAGGAAAGCATACATGTTTGCAATCGATTAAAGAATTTATCCCGTGCCATTATGAGGCAACATTGAGGACGCATTGTGTCACCGAAAAAGAGGCACAAAATGGCGACCTCCTGTGGCCACCTCCTTTTCCACAGGCTGATAAATTCCTTATATGGAGCTTGGTCGCCCTCTTCTGGCCTCCTGGCGGCTTTTGGGTGCAACATGCGGTTTTCAGACCAAACAAGTACAGCAAAATACATTGACGTGATGAAAGGACCGCTACAATGCATCTTTTTTCGGTCAGGGGCGTTCCTTTCGTGATGTCACGTACTGACTCGTCACCAACTCCAAAACAATACGACTTCCTGAGTATTCAGCGCGAGTCTTAAAACGTAAAATATAGTTATATGCGGTGGAATCTTATTAAAATACGCTCACTCGAAGTCATTTGAAGCCATTTGACAAATTATGGACACAACTTGTACGGAGACATCGGTTGTCCTTTAAAGTTGATTCTATATTTGACCGGGACTCAGTGGAGCTCTTGGAGGACGGGGGTGATGTTGTGAAAGGATGAGGTTCTGCTGGTTGTGATCATTGCATTTCGTGTGCAAGGTCAACTGTCCCTTTTTTTTTCTTTCAGGAGGCTAAAAACGAAACGATAACAGAGTGGAAATCGAGAATTGCAGAGAAAACACAGAAACTGGTAGGAGGGAGCGAGGGGCGGGCGGGTGTACCGAAACGAAAATGGTTCCATCAGAAATGATTTTTGGTTATTTTAGACCCAGCTGAAGATGGAAGTCAACAACATCAAGGAAGAAATCACTCAACTCAAATCTCAAATTGTCGAGTCGCCAGAGGAGCTGCAAGTCCAAATGCAGGGGATGAGGGAAAATATCAAGGATTTAAAAAGCTCCATTGTGAGTCAATACATATTTGAGATTACCCGCACAACTATTTCACATTTGCGTGACTAGCATGACTTGTGTTGACGTCAGGGGAAAATCGATGACGACGTCGTGGAGCTGCAAAACATGGTCCAGAGAATGAATTGCACCGATATGAACATCCAGCAAATGTACAGTCTGCTGCAAGACCTGGAAATCTGCATGAGCGACAGCAAGCACAAACATGAGGAGGTATCCACATACCGTAGAAACACGAGCTAGTTTGTTTTGTGAGTGCCCGATTTTAGGGGTGAAATTGATTTCCTTTCAAAGAAATTGCAATTTCTGGAATGAAGCGACAATTAATGTTGATATATCGGCTACAATTAAGAATATCATTTGACTTTTCTTCTGGAACTTTATTGATAATAATAAGAATACATTTAATTTCTAAGCGCCTTTCAAAACTCATGGTCACTTTCCAGTCACAGGATAAGCTTTTCTGTGGGTGAGCAGCGGCAGCCACACACGCTAGCGTTCACTCAACCCAGAAGTATAGTGATACCTCAGCTTACAAGCTTAATTGGTTCCCAGACAGAGTGTAAGGTGGAAAGTGTGTATCCCAAAATTTAATTTCTCATAGGAAACCATTAAAATGAGAATAATCCGTTCCCAGGTCCCCATAAAACATAATTTTCTACTTTCTAATTTTCTAAGCCTTAAAACTACATAAATATACCTTATTTTATGTATAATAAATGTGCTATGGTATTATAATTAAAGAAATAAATAAATTTGTATGCCAAGGTAAATTTTTCATAAATTTAACGTTCGTAAATCGAAAAGTTCGCGAGCCAAGGGCTTCGTAAACCGAGGTATCACTGTAGTCCTAAATTTCACCAAAATGTCATTCTCTCGATCGATAAATTCTGCAGATCAGCGTTAAAATGGAATATGTCAAAAATGTATTTTGATATGTTGCATTTTCTGTGCACAACATGCAGCATAAAGAGCTGGTTTCGCAGTATGAGAAAAAACAAAAGGAGCTGAAGAACCTGTGCAAGGAGGAGGAGCAGCTGAAGCGAGCTCTCGACATGAAGTTGGACCGGGAGGCCAAAAACAACATTCGGAGGCAAAAGAAGAAGGAGGACAAAGAGCAATATGTCAACAATGTGTTGGGGTAAGATGACAAGTTCCTCCATTTAAGCAACTGGAACAGGAATCCAACTTAAAATGGTCACTTTTTTTTTAGGTTTGTTTGTTTCGTTTGTAATTGTGCCAGGTGACGCTTCTCTTGTGTAGTCGTTTGTAGCTCCGGATGAAAAGGTTTCTTCAGCCGTCATCTGTATTTCTTTGAAGGTGTCGGACATTTCGCTCCTCATCCGAAAAGCTTTGTCAGCAAACTAAAATTGTGCTGGCTATATACCTAATGGCCAGAACTACCAGCACAATTTTAGTTCGCTTACGAAGCTTTTCGGATGAGGAGCGAATATTCCGACACCTTCAAAGAAATACAGATGACGGCTGAAGAAACCTTTTCATCGATGGATCACTCCTGTACGACTGCTAGTTTACACGTTTGTAGCTACGGGTTGTCAAACGAGGCAACAAAGTATTCTGTTATTTGAATCCAGGCAGTGTAACCAAATACACCAGAAACGTGAGGAAAAGGTGGACCAGATCCAAGAAATCGGCAGAGAAAATCAGCAGCTGAGAATTGAGATCCAGAGCCTGACAGGTGTCTGCAGCCAGGAGACCCAAAAAGCTCAGGTACGATCGCCACTGCCAGCAAAGTCTCGGCATTTTCTCATTTGTCAGCGCGTGCTTGGTCCAATCGTTCTCTTCCCTCTCCAGGTTATGTATGACACTCTTTCCACCGCCATGGATGAGCTGGATCGGAAAATTGAGATGACGCTTTTAAATGTCAAAGAAGATGCGATCAAGATGTTGGAGTCTTTCCATTAATTTCTTTTTCCCGTTAGATTTATGTGAGTTGTTTTTGCAAGATCTTTTCATAGTGTGATATTAAAGGCTGTTTTCAAGGTGACTTCAAACAACAAAATAAAAGTAAATAAAGATGATAAAGCATACAAATTGCATTATTCAGATTTTTCGAAGGTTTAATGAGGGTGTATGGACAATGGTGTTGGACAATTTCCCACTTGAAAAAAATCAGATTTGAATAAAATCTCATTGAGTTTTTTTTTTTAATACAACTTTCACTGTTGAAGGTCAGGATCTGAGAGGTTCTCTTATTTTTCTCAATCTCTCACTTTTTTTTCCTTTTTCTCCTCTTCCTCCTGTTTTTTCCTATTTTCTGTTTACTCTTTGAAATTTCTTCTCCTTTTTCCTCACCTTTTTACCCTTTCACCCCCCTTTTTTTTCAACTCAATGTTCTCCATTTCTTTTTTCACTCTACATAGGTGCTTTGTGTGCAGACGAACCAGAACATTTGAGCATATCAAAACTAACGTCTGTAAGCTCAGGAGTGGTCCATCGATGAAAAGGTTTCTTCAGCCGTCATCTGTACTTTTTTGAAACTTCGAAGTACTGATGACGGCTGAAGAAACCTTTTCATCGATATCAAAACTTTCCATCATTTTGGATTTACAAATTAACAACAGTCAAACCTACTTAATTTCCAGTCATAGCAAGTTTAAATTTAAATATGTTGCAGAACTTTAAACCCTTGTTTAAAATGTATATGAGAATATCAGTTTTGGCGACTGTATGTATGAGGTGGAAAGGATTTATCAACATGGTTGTAGTAGCATCGGTATTCCACTAGGTGGCGACATGATTCAAGAGCCAGAATTATGAAACACTGCAGAATGTAATCATTTTCAGCTTTTATTTCTGAACGTCACAAAACAACGGCCTTGATACACATTTTTAACCACATCGTAGTTTTCCTCAACGTGTAAAAACGCTTCACACTTATGGAACTACAAAACTGACATCACACAAAAATGCCTCCCAGCGTTTTTTTAGTTGCATTTTCTTTTGTTATCCTTAACAAATTGGCATTGCATGCATCATTTCCACGTGGTATAGTCTAATGCTGTTTTTTTTCTTTCTTCACTTACCATGCCATGACTGTACAGTTAATGTAAATTATCAGTTCATCTGTGCAGCCTATTCAATTCGAAATCATACAGCGTTATGAAATGGAATACAGTTGTTGGACAGTGAAGACCCACACTACAAGGAACAGCGGGTACTTACTGGGTATAAAAGGCCTGTAGCGCCAGCTGAGTGGGTATAAGGCTGAAAAGGAGTGGGAGGTGCTACAGACAACAAACAAGATACAAAGCAGTTAAGTGATCGGAGGGAGCTTTTTAATCCACATTATTTACTGACAAACTCTTGAATTACTTCACCAACCTGACTGCACGTCTGCACAGAAAACAGTTGGCTAAAAGGACAGACGAACAAGGAAGCATTTTAAGGACCCCGAAATACGCTTACTGCAGTAAATAAGGCAAGGTGTCAATCTTGTCTGGAAACGGACGTTTGTGGTGCTCTCTTGATCGGCCAGGTTAAATAAAGTCGCACCCGCCAACCAAGCTGGTATTTGCTGCAGTTCCTGTATTACTGGGTGTGATCGGCATTCGGCAGAAAGCGCACAGTGTGTGTTTAAACCGAAAACCGTCAAGTCAATTCTATCGCAATCTCTCTCCAGATGTTTTCGTCATGCATCGCAAGGGATCACAAGTTGACCATCTTTCATTCAAGGCAAAGAACGTTTGGTTTAGGGACAATATTGGACCTCTTGGGATGTGATGTCATCCTGACGGATGACACCAAAAATGATGGCCAACTTTGTGTTACGTGTCAAAGGTACAAAACTTGGTACAAACCTTTGTGACTCACCTTCATGCGCGTCACAACAAACCAGCACTGCAGTTTTAAGGTGGATTTTATTACAACAGATTGATAAAACATTACAAAGGATGCACACAGGGACCCTTTTTTTAAAGCAGGAAATATTAAAAGAAACCTGAAAAAAAAGAAGAAAACCTAAACTTATGAGTCACAGAGCGGGAACACTACAAAGTTGGAATCATCACCGGGAGACCCTCACCAACCAAGGTTGGGGACGCAAGTCCAACAGCACCTAAACATGCTGTGAGGGCCGCCAGTGGTCTACAAAACAAATGAAGGAAAAAAAAAACAACAACAATCGATGAATGGTTTACAGGAAAAAAAAAAACTTGCCTTTGTAAGGGGTTGGTACGTTCATGTAAGTCCAGCAGCTTCAACAGAAATATGAATGACTTTAACACACTTCACCCCTAAGAACCTGAGTGACACCTACGAGGGGAAAGAATTTTTATCTTCACAAAGTGATCAAATCGGAAATTGAAGCAGTCTGGAACTTGTGTGGTTACATGAAATGTCCATATGTTGCCAACAACAATTAAGTCTTCGCCACCGTCGGCTTTACCGCGCTTAGGTCTGAAAATGTACAAGGATGAGAGAAAGGTATGAACCTCAAACCTAATGATTTGTCGCTTCAGTAGCGCCCGGCGGGAGACATGACAGGAGGCCTCATGCCCATGGGCGGGCCTCCCTGGTAAGAGGGCACCAAAGGAGGACCCTGCCCGAATGGAGGCATCCCTCCAGGCATGTAGCCTGGCATGCCCTGTGGGGGGGCACCGTACTGACCTACAGAGGACACATTACGGGGGGGGGTCACAGTTAGATAGTCGACTAAACACAAGTTTTATTTCAATGAAAGGTCACACGCCACAATGTCAAAGTTTTTGATATCCGAATCAGCTTTGAGAAAGTCATTTAGGAGAGTGGTCCCCGACATTTTTAGCGCCACGGACCGGTTCAATGTCATACAATATTTTCACGGACCGACGGATAAATACAACAAAATAAAATGATACGACAGGCATGGAAAGTGTTTTTATCTTTCTTTTAAATATAATAAGAAACGTGAATTCATTGTGTATTTTCATGATTTTCAAAATAAAACAATTTGGACGCAGATAATAAATAAAACGGAAATTATGTAAATTATTTATTCTTTCTGCGCGGCCCGGTACCAAATGATCCACAGACCGGTACCGGTCCGCGGCCCGGAGGTTGGGGACCTCTGATTTAGAAAATGGCCATGGTGCTATTTTACAAGCACTGTCATTGGTCCAAAAATTCCCGGCAAATGAGATGACTGCATTTCTCCTTAACATTCAATATTTATATTAGTTTTGATATGATCGAATGCTCTGGTTCGTCCATCCAAATCTGCATACAAAGCAGAAAGTGAGAAAAAAAGGGGGGATAAAAAAAGAGAAAACAGAGAATGATTAGATTGTGATAGAAAACAGAAAAAGAAAAGAGGAAAATAGGAGATAGAAAAGGGGGATAAAGAGAAAAAAACATCAAAAAAGGGAGAGAAAAGACAAAAACAAAAAATAGAAAAAAGTGAAAAAAACAAAAAAGGACAGAGTAAAAAAAGAGAGAAAGAAGAGAGGGAAAAGTGAGAGAAAACAAAGAAAAAAGATTGAGAAAAAAAACAGAAAAAAAGAGAAAGAAAAAGGGAGAGTAAAAACCATGAAAAAAGAGAAAGGGGAGAAAAAAGGGAGGAAAATTTAAAGAGAAAGAAAAAAGTGAAAAAAAAAGAAAATGAACTTGAGAAAAAGAGACAAAAAGAAAAACATGAGGAAAATAGAAAGAAAATGAGCAAAGGAGGGGAAAATGAGATATACAAAAGAGAAAGAGAGAAAAATAGGAGAAAAAAGAGAAAGAAAAGAGAAAGAGAGAAAGAAAAATAAAGAGAAAAGGGAGTGAAAGAAAATGATAAGCGAAAAAAAGAAAAAAGACAGAATTGGAGGGAGAAAATAAAGAGCAGGCAAAAAAGGAAGAAAGACAAAGGAAAAAAGTCAAAAAGAGAATGAATAGATTGAGAAAAAAAGAAAGGGAAATGGGAAGGAGAGAGAAAAGGGGGGAAAAGTGAAAGAAAAGAACAAATGAGAAAAAAAGGGGAGGGAAAGAAAGAAAACAAACAATAGAAAAAAAAGAGAACAAAGCAAAAAGGACGGAGAAAAAAGAGAAAGAGAGGGAAAAGTGAGGAAAAAAAAAAATAAAGAGATTGAGAAAACAGAAAAAAGAGAAAGAAAAGAGGTAGAGTAAAAAACGAGGAAAAGAGAGAGAAAAAAAGAAAGGGAGGCAAAAAGGGAGAAAGAAAAAAAAGAGAAAATGAACTTGAGGGGAAAAAAAGAAAAAAAGAAAAACATTAAGAAAATAGAAAGAAAACACAAAGAAAGAGAGAAAGGAGGGGAAAAAGACAATCGAAAGAGAAAGACAAAATAGGAGAAAAACAAGAGAAACAAAAAGAAAGAAGAGAGAAAGAGAGCAAATGAAAGATAGAGAGAAAAGGGAGTGAAAGAAAATGAGTGAAAAAAGAAAAAGAGAGAAAAGACAGAATTGGAGGGAGAAAATAAAGAGAAGTCAAAAAGGGAAGGAGAAAGAATGAATACATTGAGAAAAAAGAAAGGGAAATGGAAAGGAGAGAGAAAGAAGAGAGAACAGGGGGGAAGAGAACAAATGAGAAAAGAGGGGAGGGAAAAGAGAGAAAAATAGAAAAAAAAGAGAAAAAAGAGAGAAAGGAGAGGGAAAAAGTGAGAGAAAAAAGACAAAGAAAAGACTGAGAAAAAAAGAGAGAAAAGAGGGAGAGTAAAAAACGAGGAAAAAAAGAGAAAGGGAGGAAAAAAGGAAGAAAAGGAGAAAGAAAAAAAGAGGAGAAAATCAACTTGAGAAAAAAAGAAAACGTGAGGAAAATAGAAGAAATAGAGAGCAAGGAGGGGAAAAGAGACACAAAAATAGGAGAGAAAAACAACAAGAAAGAAAAGAGAAAGAGAGAAAGAAAAAAATAGAGAGAAAAGGGAGTGAAAGAAGAGAGAAAAAAGACAGAGAAATGGAGGGAGAAAAACGAGAAAGGAAAACAAGACAAAAAGAGAGAACGAATAGATTGAGGAAAAAGAAATGGAAATGGAAAGGAGAGAAAAAAGGGAGGGAAAAGAGAGAAAAAGAAAAAAAGGGAAATGGAAAGGAAAGAGAAAGAAGAGTGAAAAGGGGGAAAAAGAGAAAGAAAAGAGAACGAATGAGGATAAAAAGGGGAGGGAAAAGAGAGAAAAACCCAAAAAAAGAGAAAGAAAAGAGAAAGAGAGAGAAAGAAAAAAGAAAGTCTTTGAGACTGTGGTCCTAACCATGCATTGGATGCCTCATGCCAGGCTGCTGCGGGGCGGCCATCATGCCGCCGACAGCCGCCGCCGGGGGGGCGGCCGCGTGAGCCTGAGCCGTCCTGGCTACCAGACGCTGGTAACGGGGCAACTGGGCCCTCAGCTCCTCCTGTGGTCAGTGACAACAAACACAAGCAGCCATGAAGATGAAGAAGATGGCGCGCCACGCCGTGGCCCCTTGACAGCACAATGACCAATGTCCAGTCCAAAAAATAAAATAATAATCACACAAGCTCGCATTCGTCTTCCAACGAGAGAAACAATCGACGAGTTTTGGATTTGGTCTGTCAATTCACGCTGTTAAAATGCACAATATCGGATTGAATATGTGATAGAGAATAGACATTTATCCTATTTCAAAGTTTCATACTGTCGCATGCTTAGTTGTACGAACACAAGGCCCACAATGGAAGCACGGAAAATCTGGGGTCAATCTGAGGTGAACAGACACATCCTAGCCTTGTTAAAAATGCCATCCATTGCTTTGTTGATGGGTTGTTTTCCTTGTTGAGTCATTTTCACAGTTACAAAAGAATGTTGCTATACAAATTGGCCACAAGGCATTCTGTAATTTAAAGGACAAGTTGTGTCCATAATTTGTAAAATGACTTCAAATGACTTCTACTGAGCGTATTTTAATAAGATTCCACCGCATATAGCTATATTTTACGTTTTAAGACTCTCGCTGATTATTCCGGAAGTCTTGTTTTTGAGTTGGTGACGAGTCCGTACGTGACGTCACTGAAGGAACGCTCCTGACGAAAAAAGGACACACTGTAGCAGTCCTTCCATCACGTCAATGCTTGTTTGGTCTGAAAACCTCGTGTTGCACCCAAAAGCCGCCAGAAGAGGGCGTCCGAGCTCCATGGAAGGAATTTATCAGCCTGTGGAAACGGGCTGATTAATTCCTCACAGGACTTTGGTCGCCATTTTCTGCCTCTGTTTTGGTGATATATTTCCCCCCCAATGTTGCCTCAAAATGGCACGGAATACATTCTTTAATCGATTGCAAACATGTATGCTTTTCTTCAGAACTACAGTAAAGTCTCGTTATATCGATATCGGATATATCGATAGTCCCGGTTATATCGATACTATTTCTATGCACGCACGGAGAAAATTACATGCAAACAGGGTCGGATATATCGATAGTCCGGTTATATCGATATTTTTTTCGGACTCCCTTGAATATCGATATAACGAGACTTTACTGTATTTGAATCATATTCATAACTGGATGTGTAACAAGAAAGCATATTCTCCGAATCTGAAGCCATTGTTTTTATTCTCCAGCAATGCAAGACGTCTTGGCGTGATGTCACGAACTGGGGGCGGGACTTTCTGAAAATGCCCAATTCGCAGCTCAATTTTTTTGCAGATTTTGGACACTAAGTCATTTTTATTGGTGTTTTGCATTTGACTAAAAATATCATACTGCGTGGTTTGGGTATTTTAGATGCTGTTAAACGTTTTTCTGATGTCAGTTAAAAAACAAAAAAATGACGTCGGTTGTCCTTTAATGTTCAATTTCAAATGGTTGTAAGAATAATAAAGATGCAAGTTACAAAAATGTCATCTTCGGGTAAGAAATCTAGCCACGGGCAGAATTTAGGACTTGGTAAACTCCTGAATAGGAAGAGCTCATTAGCCAGGTTACAAAATCTATCAGTTCATGGCAAGACAACCCATGAAAACAGCTATGTTGTGTTGGTTTATGGATGTTGGTGCTTGGGACGTCCAGGGGCATGGTATTCAAATCAGGAAGACTGTCTTTTACTAATGTGTCACTTGAATTTGCATATACTCCCAATAAATAGCTTGGCAGAGGGCTATGGAGGTTGGGCGTCGCTCAAAGAAACGCACATGAAAATGGCGTCCCCTGCCGGCAGTAAAAGACAATCTTCCTGTGTTCGAGCCGTTGTTCAGTGTCCGGGCGTCAATGATTACTGTTGATACATTTGTTGTTTATAACTGCTATCCCATAGTTGACCAGAAGATGGCTGCTCTTTATTTTTTTTGACATTACGTTGGGTTGCTGTCACTTCCGGTACAGGTTTAACTTTCCGCGCTTCTTTAAATTTTATTTTACTGAGAAGACAACGAGAATGGACATGCTTTATCGCTAGCCTGTTTAGCAAGGAAAAGCTAAAAAGGACAAATATCAAAACTTCCATTTGGGAGTGAAAGCGGGCAGTGGCTTGTACAATTTTATTGCATATGTTTTATTTCATTGATGTAAAGTGCAAATGTTTATTTGTAAATAATAGCTGTATTTTTATACTTGTTTGTAGGTCTACGGTGGTGTCGTTGGTGATTCGTGATGCAAGTGAAACCACATGAAAGAATTAACCACCAGTACAAAGAACTCTGTTTCGAATGGAAGCACACTTACTGTGAAAAGGGCAAAAAAGAGAGTTCAAGCGACTTACCAGCGAGATATCCTCATCAGGGTGGATCAACTTACTGGTTGCACTCGTGGCCGAGAGGGTGGCAGGTTTAGTGGGCACTGTGGCCGGGGCTTTGGCCACGGTGCTGTTGGAGGGGTTGGAGGAGGAAGTGGAAGCGGAGGAAGAGACAGAGGGTTGGGTATAGGCGGGGAATGTTGCTTTGGGTGGGTCGGAGGAGGCCGCCGTGGCGATGTGGGGGTTTGCGGCGGCGCCTCCCGAAGCGCTTTGCTGGGCCTGTGTGGGTGCACACGGAAAAGATGAACAGGGGGTACATACGATAGTGACCTGCTACATGCTAAACCGGACTTGGCAAATCCATTCTTGACGTTTAGAATGAAAAGGCATCGCAGTTAGGCCCTCTCCTATTGCACATTGATTGTTTGTCATGTACGAATATACAGTGATACCTCAGTTTACGAACCCCTTGGCTTACGAACTTTTCGGTTTACGAACGTTAAATTTACGAAAATTTTACCTTGGCATACGAACTATTTTTCGGGATACACACGGAGCTGCCACAATGAGTGATGTGTTGTTCCCCTAATAAGAAAATGGCAGCCGGCTTGTTTTGGTCCGCTATTCCCCGCCCCCAGTCGTCGGTTATAGCCACGTGATCGGTCAAGAACGCAGCAGTGAGGGGTGGTGGTTTAAACATTAAAGAGACAGGCAGACGACAGAGAGTGACAAAATGGATAGAAAACAGTGACATTTGGAGTCATTTCAACTTTTAGTTCAAAGGCAGAGTGTAAACTGCAAGGTTAAAATATCCCATCAATCAGGCTCCACAAGTAACCCGCACAAGCCATCTGTACACTTGATGCAAAAAGCTATCAACCCAGCTAAACAGAACAATTGATGAGGAACTAGGTACAATTATCGCAGAGAAAGCACCTATAAGGGATCATTCTTCAAGATGGAGAAAGAAGAAGGCTAAGTTCCTCATCAAGTGTTTAATGCTGATGAAACCGGCCACTCCATTCCATCAAGCCATCAAAAAGGTAAATAAAACGGCTGTATTTCTTTAATTATAATACCATGGCACATTTATTATAGATAAAATAAGATAAATTTTATGTAGTTTTAAGGCTTAGAAATTAGAACGTAGAAAATTGTTTTATGTCGAACTATGAATGGATTATTCTAATTTTAACGGTTTCCTATGGGAAATTAATTTTTGGGATACACACTTTTCACCTTACACACTGTCTGGGAACCAATTAAGTTCGTACGCCAAGGTATCAATGTGAATGGCAAATGAAACATTTCCAGCTGGACTGCTGCTTTTATGCTTCATATCATCTTTTCCAAATAGCGCGAGTTTAAGAGTAAATGATGACACCGGAAACTTTGTCTCGAATTTGGAGAACCTCAAAATGAAGTTACACCATTGTATAAAATTTATTGTAAGCGAGAAAAGTGAAACGGAAAAAAAAAACTTATTTCAATCGGTGTGTGTGTTTTATCAACTTTAGATGTGTTTAAAGCATGCGAAAGACAAAATGACAGGAGGACAAAACCGAACTGAAATGTGATCTGAGGAAGGTCAATGAAATTTCACACTGACCGCGAGCACTGGTAATGTTTTGCAAAATGTCTCTTGTATTGAAAGATACGTGTGTAACTGTTTTTGGTTTTATTTATTCTGATGACTACTTCATTGCGGAATATCAAAATCCACCCGTTTTGCTCCACTTTAGGCAGGCAGCTATTTTGCTAGTCGCACTAAAGCGAAAATGACATCTCAGTTGTTCCGAGTTTAGGTATTGTGAGAAGCACAAAATCACAATTAAATTCCAATTACAGTAATCCCCTTTTTATCGCGGTTAATGGGGACCACAAGCGATAGGTGAAAATCTGCAAAGTGGGGACCTCTGACATTGGCATATTTTTTTTTTTAAAGGCGATGCACTGAAGCCATGTTAAATGCACCACGAAGTAACGGGGATAACTGTAATTCCCCAGCCCAAATTGTTTACAAAAAGAAAAGCTCATGCATCGGAACAAAGATGCCAGCCAGGTGGTGTCTCGGCTAATTCTGTGACCAACTGTAGCCTCTGGTCTACGTTTGCAGAAGAACAATCACCATTCGAAATCGGTCACGACATGACAGGCATAGTTAAGAGTGCGCGTGCGTGAGAAGCAACATGCATCTAGACGCCAGGCAGTCTATCTGTGAGCGTACTTGTGGGGTATTAGGAAAGGGCGGCTGAGAGGAGGCAGACTGATGGTCTGCAGGAGGAGAGGAAACAGTTGCTGTGCCCATCTGCAGCATGGTGAGAAGGAGATGACACCATTGGCATACCATCAGAGATTTAAACATTGAAGAAAAAAAATCAGGGATGGAGGCAAACTAGTTGATTCAATGTGGATAAATGATCGAGAATAGAAGTTATCATATTTCAACGTTTCATGCCGCCGAACACAAGACCCGCAATGGAAGCACAGAAACCCTGGGGTCAATCTGAGGTGAAAAGACACAGCCTGTTAAACTGTCATCTTCATGTAGGAGATCTGGCCCTGGACTAATTTTGGACTTGGTAAACTACTTCACTGGAAGAGGTCATTAGCCAGGTTACAAGAAATCTATCAGTCCACGGAAAGGACACCCCATTTCAATGTCTACATTCTGTTGTTTATAGTTAGTTGGTGGTACTTGGGACTAACTAACATTCTACCCGAGTTACTTCCGATTTGAGTGAAGGCCTAGCTCGCTATTTGTTAGCTATCTATTAGCTAGCTAGCTTTCTATCAGAGTTACTTAGCTATCTATTAGCTAGCTAGCTTTCTATCTGAGTTACTTCCGGGTTGAGTGAATGCCTAGCTAGCTATCTGTTAGCTATCTATTAGCTAGCTTTCTAGCAGAGTTACTTATCTATCTATTAGCTGTCTGTTAGCTATATATTAGCTAGCTAGCTTTCTATCAGAGTTACTTAACTGCCTATTAGCTATCTAGCTTTCTATCTGAGTTACTTCGGGGTTGAGGGAAGGCCTAGCTAGCTATTTTTTAGCTATCTATTAGCTAGCTAGCTTTCTATCCGAGGTATTTCCGGGTTGAGTCAACGCTGGCGCGTGTGGCTGCCGCTGCTCAACCACAGAAAACTTATGTCCTGTGACTAAAATGACCATGACAGTTTCCAAAGGCGCTTATAAATGAAATGTATTATTATTATTATTAAATCAAGAAGACTGTTTTACTAAAGTATAACTTAAAATTTTCTCTCAATAAATAGCTAGACAGAGGGCAGCAGAAGTAAAAGACAATTTTCCTGTGTTCGAGCCTTTGTTCACCGAACATCTCTGACAATATATGAAAGCTGGGAAAATATAAACGAGTCCTGTCACAAAAAACCTCCACATGGAAATCAGAACAAAGACTTTCACGGAGGTGGTGATGAAACGATAACTGCGTGGGTGGCGAGAGGGAAGCGGAAGTGTTGTAGGGTACGAACCTGTGCTGCACTGGGGAAAAGAGGCTTGGTGACAGCAGGCTGGGCTGCTGGAACCGTTGGTCGACTGGGTATGACACCCGCCACGGGGGCGGGAGTCATGTGGGGCATCCCTGGCCTTGGGGCCATGTGTGGAGGCATCCCTGCGAGACCCAGAAAAGGAACACACATTCAAAAAAGTACAACACACTATTTATTTTACCAATATGTACGACCCCAATTCCAATGAATGTGTTAAAGATAAAAAAAGAATACATCAACTGGCAATTATATAGAACTGAATATGTGCTATGTTTTTCTAACTCATTTGCTGCCATTCCCAAATTTATTGAGGAATTAAAAAAGTGTGACGTGGAGCGCCATTCCCGAATTTGTCCAGGTTTTGGTTTTCCTTGCGGGGGTGCCTATAAAGTGCTGGTCAGACCTGAGTAATATTTTTCCCTTCCATGAGGGGACAGCATTAGACTTTTGTCCATGTTAGCGCTTTGTTACACTTTCAGGACTGTAAAGTGGAGTTTTGAAAGGCGCTTATGAAATGTATTATTATTATTATTATTATTATTATATGTATTGTATTTTGTACAGCCGCCTCCATTTCAAGCTCAGATAACTCCAGACACAACTTAGGAATTAATGTTTTTTTCCTGATGAAAGATAAGAATCTAAGATTTCTTATGCTGCATTGAATGTTTATTAAAACTCAAAATCCTGTGGGTCCTGCAATTTTAGTGAAAATGACAAAAACCCTGGCACTGGAGGGAACACATATTTGCACATAGTTTGGCAGTGTGAATGAGTTATGTTGCCTTTATGAGTATGATCATTAATTCATGCTAGATGTGTGTGTTTAGTTAAGTGATCATTTAACAGGCCACACTATTAATTATGCATTTTGAGTGTGCATTGAGGTTTTTTTTCCCCATTCAAAAATGTATTGCGTGAATAAAGGATGTGGCTAAGAAAAACAAATTAATAACAAGGCGTGAATGAAATAACGTTGAGATGCACTGTTTTGAATCCCCCCGCCCCCCTCAAATTACAACAATTTCAGGGACATGTACACAATGCTCAGTATGCTTGAAATTGACTATACATGATCTTTTCAAGCCATGGCTGCTGTTTTCCCACAACGCTAACCAGCAACATGGCACTAGCAAAACTAGTTTTATGCAAGGGGAAGAGCAGAGGGCCTAATTTGAGGAAATACTGCAAGTGTAAACTTGCTCTCTCCAGGTGAACTCACCTGGTGGCATACCAGGCATGCCTGGCATCATGGGAGGCATCATCCCACCCATTGGCATCATCCTGTAAAAGACATTCAGTTGTGTAAGTGCTGTTTCCCAGAATTGCAAAACATCTGATGATAAAAAAAAAAAAAATAATCCAAGACTGAGACGGTACCCTGGAGGCATGCCGTGCATGGGAGGCATTCCATGCATCATGGGTGGAACACCTGGCATCATCGGAGGCATTCCTGTAACGGTGGAGGAAGAGCAATTTGCACACGTGATGGGAATGATAGCTCTGGGCCACAGACAGGTCGCTCAATTTGGTTGACTACTTTCAATTGGATCTCTTCCCAACCTTGATATCCACCGGGAGGCATCCTGGGTCCCCCAGCAACAGGTGGAATTCCTGGCTGAGCCATGGGCGTAGCGTAGCCGGACTGAGGTGGCACTCCAGTCACCTGCGGTACCGATGGACCCGGTTCATCGTCGTCGTCATCTTCATCTGAGTCATCTGGGTTTTTCTTTTTGCCATCTGAAGAAAGGCATAAATAATATATGGAAATATAGATAACGATTCAATGATCGTTGATTAACAAATACGAGAAAAATAACTTGTTTTATCTCCATCATTTTATTCTAAAATGATATGTTGCTTCAAATGTGCATAAATGCACAAACAATTAACTGGTTGAGTTCAGAACATGTCAGGAAATGGATTAATAGACACTTTTTTTTCCAAATTAAAAGCAAATGATTTGACATGTAATACTTTGATTCAAAACAACAATTCAAGAATGCTTTCTTGAATAACTACTAAAAATATCTATTTTAACAGTGAAAAGACTGAAATTCAGAGAATTTGGTAGATTAAACAAGATCTCTAAACGTTGAACCAAGTTTTAACATCCATCCATTTTCCGTACCGCTTATTCCTCATTAGGGTTGCGGAGGGGGTGCTGGAGCGCACCTCAGCCGTCTTCGGGCACCAGGCGGGGGACACCCTGAATTGGTTGCCAGTCAATCGCAGGGCACACAGAGACAAACAACCAGTCGCTCTCACACTCACACCTAGGGACAATTTTGAGTGTTCAATCAGTCTGAAGTACTCGGAGAAAACCCACATGGGCCCGGGGAGAACATGCAAACTGCACACAGGGAGGCTGGACTGGGTCTTGAACTCACGAGCTCTGCACTTGTGAAGCCAGTGTGCTAAACACTCGACTACCGGGCCACCCAATTTTTAACATATGTATCAATTAATTTGATAATCAGCTTTTATAAAAAAAAGTGCTGTTCGAGCTTGAATTGATCAAGCACGTTGTTTAAGGGAGCACAAACCTTGAGATTTTTGTTCTAGTGTCCGTCTCCTTTCTTGCATGTCTTTGTCGGGGATCCCCTCCATGCCATAGATTTCCAGCTCAATATCCGTTCGTCCAGGAATTGCATTTGGCACACTGTCAATCGTCTCTTTATGGACCTGTAGTGCATGCCAAGTTATTTTCTCTGTATTGTAAAGTACCAATAGAAGCGACTGACTGTTAACCCACCTGCATGCAGTGAATCGCCAGGCCTGGACCAGTGTACAACTTCTTGTGGCAAATGTGGCATTTAAAATGCTTTGCCTTTTGATGTTGAATGAGGATTTTTTCATCGTCAAAATCTCGATTGCAATACCTTAGAGGAGAAACTTAAGGAATGTTCTCGATTTACGTGAAAACAAACAAAAAACACACTGATCAACGAGGAAAATAAATCTGTATTTTCTTTTAACAGTGATGTGTGTTTATACATCACATTTTTTAGGCAGCATATCTTGTAAGAATTGCCTGGACACGTAACATTGAGCCTCCGTCAACGCGCTAGCGATCAACGACGTGTTGATTACAGTCGCCCAGGCTAAGCTCACTTATTCACCGACATCTATTTGACTTAATTAAATGAAAATAATGCTGAATTATACCAATGCTTACGAATTACATCAACGTGACTAATTATTGCTAAATAGAGCACTTTGGCAGCGCACAATGACTTTAAATTCGCATTTGGTATCTTAGAGATCGATAAACCGTGCTACTTAGCTGAGGCCTGTCTTTTGTCAAGCTAGTTGTGAAATGTTCCGCATTTTTTCTCCTCGAGGTTCGCATTTCCATTCAAACGGATACCAGCACCAAGGCTTCATTTGCTTCTTCTTCTTTCTCCCCATAGTTGCGACGAGTACTGAATCAGATGGTAATTAATCTCTTAAATTATTATTATCTGGTTGACGACAGCATGCTGTAATTCAGCCTCAACGCCGAAAATGGCGCCTAACGCAGGAAGTAGAAGCGGGCGGTTTCGTTCGACGCATTTGACGTCACGCCAAAGGACAGACGCCCATCATTTACGATCATAGATTAACAACACTATCATTTTTGTTTTTATTTCAAATGACACGATGGATGAGTTATATTATTATTAGTGTATTCTGACAATATCGTACGTTACTTTTCGGTCTGTACACGATGCTCATTTGGGTGGGGCGAAGAACGGGTGAAAGACCTGGAAACTCGCAAGATTACATGTAGTTGTTCAAATCTCCGCTTGGTGGCGACATATGTCGTTTAAAAGATGTTGGAAATATACATTTTTTATTTATACTGGAAGTCAACAATTTTCATTAAAACAAAACACTGATAGAGTTAACAGTTTATTACATGGGCTCGATGCTGTTCTCGTTTTCATTCATTTTGGTTTCCCCCAGCAGTGTCCACATTATATTTACAGTATTTGCATGATATTCGTGTTGACCTTTTGTTTTTTTTTTAAATCATAATTCAAATTTAACAATGCATAGCATTTTAAATCTATTCAATATGATATAATACGAGTCCAACAGCAATTTGGGACTACAATAATCCCTTGTTTTTTTCGCTACAAAAAAATTCTATTGCAGTGCAGTGAAGTGAATGCCTACATGTATTCTCGCTAAAGGATGAATGGATATTAATAAATTGACAAATTTTTTGGCTTCAGTAGAAAACTGTTTAATGTATTCCAGTATATACATATATCAAATCTACAAAATATCCACAATGTTAAAATATTAAGACCCATCAGTGTTGTGTCACCGCCCTTATAATACATACCTACGTGGACAGATTGTAATTCACTTTTAAATAGGATGCATACAAGATACTATATACAGTACAATGGAGATAGACGAGACAATGTACACTATATACCATTATTTTAGATTAAAATAGGAATACTGTTAATCTGTGTTTAAACACACAATAACCAAAGTTTGTGTGAAGTCGTGAAAAAATATACGGTTAAAAGTACAGTACTATCGACAGATCAAATCAATAAAAATAAGGTATGACGCTTTGACAGAGATAGACAGTATCAATTTCTTTCCCATTTTTGGATTATGACAAATTTGAGTGCGAACTGACACTTCACCATTATCAACAAATAACATCATTGCAGACGTTCACAATCTCTAAACACAACAATTTGGCACCACATCCGACAGTTTAGCATTCTGAATGGCACTTGTGCTTGTGGATTGAGCTATGTGAACACACGTTGGTGCCGTGCGTTGTTTCAGAAAAACTCAAGAGACATGCATTCGGTTCAGATAACATGGAACTGCTCCCTTAATTTATTTTGCTATGAACTTGAAATTGACCATATTATTGCAGCTCACGGTAGCCTAATGGATTTCACTGATGTGCAAGGAAAAACTTTGTATGTTTATTAAAAAATTGTATTATTATTATTATTATTATTATTATTTTAGACATAAAAGTTCTGTAACATTTAAAATCAAGCTCTCTCATAACAAGCTGAATGAGTAGGCACCATCGGATTGAGTTAAACAACAAAGTACGTCCACACATAGATGGAGTTAAAAAAATAAAATGCTTTAAAAATCCTAACCTCTGACTTCAAAATAACTTTAAAATGTATTGGTCATAGGTTTGCTTAAAGGCCCTCGCGTTCTTGCCAGGCAACCATGGCAGACGTGTCCTTGAGGCTTCCCCTTTTTTTGTATTCAATACTGCTCCATTTGGGACGAAGAGGATTAAGTCTGGTCAGATGATTTTCCATGGGAAGGAATTGTAAGGCTTCCTCGAGAAATGCAGCAAATGGATAAAAACAGAGTCCACTTGCCCGGCACAAGAACAAAGGGGCTCCTGGTGTCATGGCGTTGGGGGCAATCGCACATCAAGCAAGCTGTAGGCAAAAATGTTCCAGAATATGGCACAGAGCACAAACAAGGTATAAACGCAGAAGAAAATCCAAAAGAGGGACTGCTCCTGGAGCCTCTGTTCATAATTCTGCAGGACTACCACACCCAGTGTGAGGCCCACCATTACTCCGCCCAGGTGAGCAACAAAACTGGGGTTGGGGCACGGAGGGAAGGCTGGCGGGTAGAAGCGGAGCCACACCGCTCGGCCAAATTCGACACTCACTGCATGTGTGGAAAAAACACACAGTCAGATTCTTTGCTACTGCTACAGACACTCCCCACCTTAAGAACGAGATACGTTCGTAAGCGGTCGTTCGTAAGGTGAATTTGTTCGTGATTTGCTTCAGTGCTATATTTTGTATGGAATGTATGTTTAAGTCAAACACTGAACGAGGAAGTATCAAACACAGACGCTTTAACACTCGTAAAATAAATTACACCTACTGTAGTACGACGGCATATATCCTTGGGTCTTCAGTCAGCCATTACTGTAGCTGCTGACATGTAATTACTGAATGATGTGCCAGCAGCCATTACTTTTTGCTATGCATTGTGTCCTCCTGGAGCGTCAACTGGGAAGAGGGATTTTCTCCCCGCCCACATACTCTACGCAGCCAATCGGAAGCGAGCTCGGCGGATCGGGGCCCGAATTCGGTGGCAAAATTTCAGCAGATTGGTCAGCCTTGGTGTTTGTCGCGTAAACATCCCGCCCTTGAAACCTCCAATGTTTTTTGTGCTTACATGTGTATGAAGCATAGTACACAGCCAATTGCAAGTGGGTTTGGCCAGAAAAAGGCAGGCAATACAAAATCTAACTTACAGTATCTCTGTCTGAACATACCCGCAAAAATATTTGTATGTACCGTTATTCGTAACTCAAATGTTCACAAGTTGGGGAGAGTCTACTAAAAAAATCTCAAGGTTATTTTGCTGCGTAGCCAAAATAATCAGACTTACTGCACACCAGAGCCATGGCCATCCGGAATAATTTAAATTGACACTTCATCCCGGACCAGTTCTATAAAAGAAACAGTATGAACTGTAAAAAAGTAAACATGATGCTCCAAAATCAAGTCTTTTCCCCATCACAAAATGTCATAGAATGTACGGCATTCACAGATGGAGCCACAGCTGCGATCGGACCACAAAAAGAAGCTGCTTTGATGATCTTGTGTAGTGAGGGATGTGATAATCATCTATGCGCATTGAGACGCACACACATTACCATGACTACATTGGCCAGGTGTGCCGAGACCAGGGCATAAACCCCGCCAGACGAACCGACCACAGGAGCTGTCATGTCAGTGACGGACACCGCAAGAGACCCTGCAGAGACCGGAAACATCACATCATGTAAGAGAAGACGTCACCTGGATATTTTTAAACACAAAGATTAGACGTTGATTTATCAGCCTGTGGAAACGGAGGTGGCCACATGAGGTCGCCATTTTGTGCCTCTTTTCGTTGAGATATTTCCCCTCAATGTTGCCTCATAATGGCACGGAATAATGTTTTAATCGATTGCAAACATGGATGCTTTCCTCTTCAGAACTATTTGAATCATATTCATAACTGGATGTGTAACAAGAAAGCATATTCTCCGAATCTGAAGCCATTGTTTTGATTCTCCAGCAATGCAAGACGTCTTGGCGTGACGTCACGAAGTGGGGGCGGGACTTTCTGAAAATGCCCAATTCACAGCTCATTTTTTTGCAGATTTTGGACACTTTAAGTCATTTTTATTGCTGTTTTGCATTTGAATAAAAATATCATACTGCGTGTTTTGGGTATTTTAGATGCTATAAACGTTTTTTTGATGTCAGTTAAGAAACAAAAAAGTGACGTCGGTTGTTCTTTAAACATACTTATATAAACTTTAAACATACTTATATAAGCCTTGAACATAAATTCCATACAAAATATAGCACTAAAGCAACTTAAGAACAAATTGACCTTACGAACGACCATTCGGAACGTATCTCATTCGAAAATTGCAGAGCGTCGAATTAATTGTCACGAAAAATCAATCAAAATTCAACTTTTACTACCGTATAAATGCAAAGCATGCAAATCATTTTTCATTGTGATTGTCTCTTGATTACACTCTTCGTTCAGCTGTCAACAAACAAGTTCATTGAGTCCAACAAAAGGGCACCAATGTGTGTGCACCAAAAGGGCTATTGACCGCTCAATGACTCATGAAGCAACCTATGACCTCTGCCCTGACCCCCATCCCCTCCTCCGTGTCTATGTGCCAGCTGAGCTGCTGTCTGCTGCTTGCCTTGATGTTCTTTTTACAAGATAATTTCAAACATGAGATGATCCCAAAACATTTGAAATATTCTATTATTGATCCAAAAAGGCATGAAAAAAGGACCAACTATAATAGTAATGCAAAATATAGATAAATAAAGACACCAATAAATGAAATGAATGAAACTCCAAATGAATGAAAATCCCAAAAATGATCTTGAGGAGAATTTAAATGGTTGTTGGTCTACCCTGCAGTTGACTGACAACCAGGCCGGGGTTTACCGCGCTTCTTGGCCACAGTCAGTTGGGTTTGCTTCCAATTGACCCGAATGAGGACAAGGTTGAATGATATCGGGACATTTTCAAATAAACACGACTTTTATTATGAAAATGAACAAAGCATTATATTTTGTAGCTTGATGTTGAATTCAGCTGTCATTGAGTGATAAAATATCCAGTAGTATTGAGTGACTTGTAAACAACTGATCATATAATGTGATGACCCAATTACGTTGATATTTACTGGATCGTGTCGATGTCTCAAAGGAAATACGACTTCCAGGTGGACAACAATGAATTAAAAACATTACGGTCCATATAAGCATCCAACGCGTTCTCTCTGCTGGTGGTCGATATCTCATTAAAACAGCTGACATGTGTGTGTCTGATTAATGCTGTGTTCCCCTTCCTCATTTCACTCTGGGCTTAATTCTGTGTAGGCCACCTCAGCTGGTATCCACAGGGGTGCTTGTCACTGACCCGTGCACTCACACATCGCAAACGAGCAACCGCACAGTGGGAGTGATTCAGAGACGGAAGTTTTTTTACATTAATATTAACTCATTCACTGCCATTCACAAATTTAGTCGGGAAATGAAAATATGACAGAGTGCCATTCCCGAATTTGTTCGGGTTTTATTTTTTTTATGCTTGGGTGCTGATAAAGCGCTGGCTATGGCCTATGGCAATATTTCTTTTTTTCCACAAGGGGGTAGTATATCCCTTTTTTCCATGTTAGCGCTTTGTTCCATCTTCTGCTGTTGTGAAAGCGCTATACAGTATATACCAATACATGTATGTATTGCATTGTATTTTGGACAGCGACCCTCATTTCAAGATCATATAACTACAGACCCATATAATTCAGGAATTAACTCTTTTTTATGATGAAAGATGAGAGTCTAAGGTTTCTTACACTGCATTCATTGAATGTTTATGTAGTCCAGGGGTGTCAAAGTCATTTTTTGCCGCGGGCCACATTGTAGTTATGGTTTCCTCTCGAGGGCCGTTATGAATTTGGGGAACCCATTTGAATGTTTAAATCTCTCCAAATATTACATATAGAGCACACAGCAATTTAATGAATAACTCATTTTCAAATCTGAAGTCAAGAATAATGATTTTTATTGTGGTTGACATCCAAAAATATGAAATTTTGGCTCAGATTTTAGCAATCATCATGGAATTTAACAAGTTTGATTTGCTTTCGCGGGCCGAAAAAAAATGATGTGGCGGGCCGGATTTGGCCCGCGGGCCTTGACTTTGACACCTGTGATGTAGTCCTAAAACTCAATACTCTGTGGGTCCTGCAATTTGAGTCACAATGACAAAAAAAAAACCCTGGCAGTGGAGTGGACACATTTTTGCACGTTTAGCAGTGAATGAGTTAATCCAAGTCTGAATGCAGCATTTCATGTTTTGACCATTTCGTGGACTTCCCCTATTTTGGTAAGAAATGCACAAGGCCATTCAGACAACAATATCCTGTGATTTTTGCTGGATGATTGGTAGCTTCTTCAAACTCACAATCGCCACATTCAAACTCAAAGATGTGTTTTGTTTTTAGGATCAAACCAGCTATTGAGCGTATTATTTTCTTTGTGGTTTGATCAAACTCTGTTTGCCATTATTCTTAGGACACCGCTTAATTGTGCATGTCAAGGGCCGGTTCTGATGTACCCGTACGGCTCAACCCCCAAAAGACGGCCCACAGAGCCATCTGTCCAGATGACACACACAGATGACGGGGAAAGTGATACTGAGAATCAAACAGATGGGGCATGCAATTGGGCTTAAAATGTGAGACCTTGTGTTTTTTTTCAGTGTGTCATGGTGCATAAAACATGTATGCATATCATCTATGAATATGATGAACCCATGCGGTGCTTGTTGGCCCGCCCACCTGCCAGGACGCCACACGCGTAGACAAATCCGATCCTTGTCGCCCCGTGGACCATCTCGAGAGGGACTCCCACCAGCAGCTGCATGGCCATGTTGAGGCTCAGGTGTTCAATCCTGTAACACACAGACACGCACAGAATTATCAGGAGATAAAACATGTCAATCTCAAGGGAGAGGTATGATTTTAAGATGAAGGAAATGAAATATAATTAGTGGGTATCTAATGTTTTGTGGGTATGCTTGACTAGTTTAATTCATTCACAGCCAGATGTGCAAATATGTGTCCACTGCAGTGCCAAGGTTTTTCTCATTGTCACTCAAATTGCAGGATCCACAGAATATTGCGTTTGAGGACTACATAAACATTCAATACAGCATAAGAAATCGTAGACTCTCTTTTTTCATCAGATAAAAAGAGTTAATTCCTAAATTATATGGCTCTGGGGTTATATGAGCTTGAAATGAGAGTGGCTGTCCAAAATACAATGCAATACATACATATTGGTTTATTTAGGGCTTTAAGAACAGCAGATGCTGGAACAAAGCACTAACATGGAAAAAAAGGAAAATGCTGCCCCCTTGTGGAAGGGAAAACGTTGGCAATGTCGGCACCCAAACACGAAAAATCAAAACCCGCACAAATTCGGGAATGGCGCTCCATGTCATATTTTCAATTCCTGATTTAATTCGTGAATGGCAGTAAATAAGTTAATGCAGTGTTCAATCAGAATTTTGCACAGCAGTCAGTGTAAATACAGTCAAAATGTTTGTGTATTCAGGAAAAATGATACGTGACTAAATAAATGCATAATAAAAATTAAAAAAAACGTTTTTAAACACACCCTGAGGCAGGACAAAAACATTTCCTGCGGCCTTCAAAGCTGTAGCACCCTTCCTTCCAAACCTCATTTAAGCAGCAGAAACGCTCTCATTTGTATCCAAAATCCAAAACAGCAGCTGCCATAATAATCTTGCCTCTCTTTTCCGGTTCCTCATTTGCTCATTTTCACCGTGTGAATAAAAGAACACCAGCTCGGCTTGATGTTTGCTGACAGATAAATGACAAACTGCAGTAAATGGGGCCAACGTGGCGCTGAAAAGCGGCATGTTGTGACTGCGTCGAGCACACAACAAAGAGCCGCGGCAGGAATAAGTACAAAGCGTCCCGGCAAACAAGCGCGCAAACAATTTCCACTAAGTGTGCCAATAACTCTCTGAGGCCGTTGAAGTTGGGTTCGATTCCGGCCTTCCTGTGTGGAGTTAGCATTAATGTTCTTCTTCTTTCCATCACACCAAATCAGTGTCCTCCATCTTCCGAGGTTTGATTCGCAGCTATATAGCTAAGAGACAGACAGCCAGATCGCTAGCGAGCGAGATAGCTATACAGCTACATAATGTTGTCTATGTGTGCCCTGCAATTGGTTAGCAACCAGTTCAAGGTGTCCCTTACCTCCTGCCCGAAGACGGCTAGGATTGTAAAATAGATGCATAGATGATTTTGTGTTGTGGTTGCAGTTTGTCGTACAACTCACCCAGTGTGCATGAAAACGTAGCTGAGGTACCTCCAGGCCTGGGCCCGAAGCTGGGGGTGGTAAGGTAGAGGACTCCTAAGGAATGATGGGCTGGACACCTGCAGAACTAGGCGGTCCATATGACATCCATAATAAAAGAAAACGACGACCTAGGGCAGGAAATACAGACAGACAGCGGCAGTTATAGTAATAATAATGAAAATGAAACATACATTTCTCCTCCGTGAGAGTAATAAAGGCGAATGTAAATCTAATCTAATCTAATCTAATCTAATCTAATCTAATCTAATCTAGTTACTAAGAGTTTTGTAATAATTGTATTTTGTCTTTTCTTAGATATATTTTTTTGTGGTTTTTATGTTGTGCAAAACGTGTTCGACAAACTGTTCTACCATTTCAATCCATTCTTCAAACAAGATCATTTACCTCAAGAACGGTGATGGTCAAGATCAACCATGGCGGGGGCCAGTAGTTGTAGCTGTCAAAGTACCACTTGCGATCCACTTCCCGCGGCAACGTCTCATAAGCAACGTGTCGGACAAGGCGTTGGGATAGACCCAGACCGACCTCATCCCGCAGACTGCTACCCTTTAGGTGCCTGCCCCCCTGGAGGATCGCTCTCCGGAAGCTATTGGAACGCTTGTTACTCATCTGGAAACAAGGGATATTTGATTTGAATTAAAGTTTAACACATCCACTGATAAGTGTTGTGGTGACTTGGATGCACAGTCTAAGTTGAGTTCCCACACTGAGACAGTTAGACTCAGTTATAGTCTAAATCGTCATCTGAATTCATATGTGCCGTGCAATAACCTGACTAAATTGCGGTGGTAGGATTCAGAACCATAACGCGAATAGCAATTATCATAAAAAAACGACTACAGCTTTGTGTTTGCTTTCAACATTTAGCTTGTGGCAGACGTGCACATTTCACCATGACGTCCCTGATCCACTGGTGCAAAGGACATTTTAATCCTCTCTTCTTTCATCTACTGTATAACTGCTTCATACAACAAAGAAGGTACAGAAAGTGTTGTAATATTATTTCGGTTTTCTGTTTTTGGTCTTTTGACTTCAAGATGGCGCAGCGAGAGTGGCTGCCTTTCCAGCAGCTTCTGTATTTTGTTTTTCTACTTCAGAATCAGAATCAGAATCATCTTTATTGCCAAGTATGTAGAACACACAAGTAATTTGTTTCTGGTCGAACACGCTGCACTAGTATCATCATCAACAAAATTGCAAAGAGACACTATACAGTTCAAGTACTTCTTCCTTTCATCTTTTTTCCATGATTTTGCTTCTGTATCTAATAATTTTTTCCATAATTTTGCTTCTGTAAAATGTACATTTTTCCACTGCGAGACTCATAAAAGCTAATCAAAAAATGGGTAATTGACACCCCTGCCACACAATGACCATAATTGCTGCTATTAACTCATTCACTGCCAGACGATGTGCAAAAATGTGTCCACTCTAGTGCCAGGGTTTTTGTCATTTTCACTCAAATTGCAGGACCCACAGAATATTGAGTTTTAGGACTACATGAACATGCAATGCAGCGCAAGACATCTTAGACTTAGACTCTCTTCTGTTATTAGAAAGAAATTAATTCCTAAATTTTATTGGTCTGGGGTTATTTGAGGTGAAAATGGGGGTGGCTGCACAAAAGGCAAATGCTGCCCCATCATGGGAGGGAAAACATTGCAGGTCTGAGCAGAGCTTTATCGGCACCGCCCTTCGCAAGAAAAAGCAAACCGGAACTAATTCAGGAATGGCGCTATATGTCATGCTTTTGAATTTCCGAATAAATTCGGGAATGGCAGTGAATGAGTTGATAGTTTAAACCGTAAGTGTATAGTAGTCTATAATTCAAAACACTTTGTAGTTGAACACATTTTCAAATTCATCTTAAATTTTATCTGTGAAAATAAATCCTTCCAGATGATGTGCTTTGATTGCCTGCTTCCTGGCTGACACCCAATGCTAATCACTCAGTCAGGATGCAACACTTGACCAAAGTTAAAGAAGCAAAAATAAAAGAATTGGTCTCACTTTTCCGAAACATTTGGAAGAGAGCATCCTCAGTCAACTCTCGACATGCACTCAATGTATGATTAAGTCTGATGAGGCAGCTTTCTGAGCAGAGGCAAAGCAGACTATAGAATACCATTATCCTCACCTAGCAACCAACAAAAACCCTTCCCCTCACCACTGTTTGCTTCTAAGGAATTCAACTCCCTTCCAAGAAATGTCCCTTTTATTGGGGTGGCCAGGTCAGTTTTACACAGTCGAGCCATGTTGTTACTTTCATTGTTACTCTGTAAAATTAAGCTTTATTTAACTCATTCACTGCCAGACGATGTACAAAAATGTGTTCACTCCAGTGCCAGGGTTTTTGTCATTTTCACTCAAATTGCAGGACCCACTGAATATTGAGTTTTAGGACTTCATAAACATTCAATGCAGCGTAAGAAACCTTACACCCTCTTCTTTCATCAGAAAAAAAATATTTAATTTCAAGGGTCTGGAGTTATATGAGCTTGAAATGAGGGTTTCTGTCCAAAATATAATGCAACACATTAATAATGGTTTTATATAGAGCTTTAACAACAGCTGAAGCTGGAACAAAGCGCCAACATGGAAAAAAAGGAAATGCTACCCCCTTCTGGAAAAGAAAAAAACAGTACAGTATTTCGGGTAATCTATTTTTTGTTGCTAGTTCACGAATTCCAGTGTGAAACACAAACAGACCAAAACGATGACAAACAAGACTAAAACACAGAAATCGTAACAGCCTCACCAAATTGACAAAGTCCTGGTAGCAGATTTTTCCATCAGAGTTGCCATCGGCGAGGGCCAAGAGAACTTCGAGCTTGTGGGGGTCCAGCTCCGAGCCATGCGTCGCCAACAGGTCCCTAAAGCGCTCTGTACTGATGAAGCCGGAATTGTCCGAGTCATACTATAGGTCAAAAAAAAAAAAAAAAAAAAAAAAAAAAAAAAAAAATAAAAAGGCACAGTAAAAAACAAGTTCTTTATACATATTAACATTGTCTGTATACAACCATCACATCCACCAATAATCGTAAATTAGTATTGCAGGAAAAACGTCATCAATGGATAAAAATGTTTACCAATCGAGCATGCAGCAATGTAAAACGTTCATTTATCTATTCATCCATCCATTTTCTGGCATGCTGGTATATATAAGAGTGCTATACCAGCACTCTTCAGACAGTAGGTGGGGAAGACCCTGAACTGGTTCCCAGTCAATCATAGGGCACCCACAGACTAACAACCATCCGTGCTCACACTCACACCTCTGACCAATTTTAGAGTGGTCCATTAACTCATTCATTCCCAGAAATGTGCAAAAATGTGTCCACTCCAGTGCCAGGGTTTTTTTCATTGTCACTCAAATACCAGGAATATTACCAGGAACCACAGAATATTGAGTTTTGGGATTACATAAACATTCAATGCAGCGTAAGAAACCTAAGGCTCTCTTCTTTCATCAGAAAAAAAGCTCATTCCTAAACTATTTGGGTCTGGGGTTATCTGAGCTTGAAATGAGAGCGGCTGTACAAAATATAATGTGCTAACCACTCTAGCAACTCTAACACCATTACAAAATGTAAAAACACAAAATTGTACATTTTCGAACAGCATAGGAAACCATGTAGAAAAGTGTTCGATGGAAAAAAAAAATGTGTTCCACAGGTAATTGCGTACATGCCACTGTTCACACTAAGCAATCAACACTGTTGAATGAATGACACTGTTACCCATAAGTGTTAGTTAAAGTTCAATACCTCCCAACACCTCCACTCCCCAAAAGAGTCAGCAGAACAACAGGCAGTAAACACGCAAGCTTGGCAAGCTGCCATGTTCTACTCTCTACGGACCAACGGAAATAATGAACTTCAATGCTACAGCAGACACACTGCCAATATTGTTTTGTGAGTGGCGTGCATGAACAAATAGAGTATTTATTGATTTTGAAGCTGACAAATGTTAACACCCTCGGGCAGGTCAATGCTTTTTTAATACCACCCCCCCCCACCCCATTTTCATGAAAGTGTTTTGTCTTTACTGGGTTGTTTGTATCAGATAAATATGGCACTGAACGTGTAAATAACAGGACGGGTGGCATTTGGGAGAGCAGCTGTTCTCAAAGAGGAGGTGTGGCAGCTTGTAAGAAATTAAATGGAAACGTTAAAGGCTATAATGCCGTTTTTTTACAAGGATCTACAATAAGACCTCTTCTACGGTGAAGTGGAAAACTATGAAAAGGAATTTACTAACAAGATCGTGACCTTGGAAACCTGTTTTGACAAGCGTGCTCTTTGAGTTCAAAGGACAAACAATGTATCTCAAGGCACAACTGACAGTATATCCTCGAAAATACTGTTTGATACATTGCCGCCGACTCCGTGATCAATGACAAAGTGGAACCATATCAAACCACAGGTTATTACTGTATTTCAGGTATTTAGGCAGTAAACCAAATATTAAGTCATTCACTGTCAGACGATGTGCAAAAATGTGTCCACTCCAATGCCAGGGTTTTTGTCATTTTCGCTCAAATTGCAGGACTCAGAGAATATTGAGTTTTAGGATGACATAAACATTCAATGTAGGGGAGTGTCTGTATTTTTTTTCTGATGAAAGGAGAGAGTCTCCTTTCATCAGAAAAAAAATACAGACACCCCCCAACTTACGAACGAGATATGTTCCAAACGGTTGTTCGTAAGGTGAATTTGTTCGGAAGTTGCTTCAGCGCTATATTTTGTCTGAATGTATGTTTAAGGCTATATACGTATGTTTAAGGCTTGTATAAGTAACCTGTATTGGGTTGGACTGAAAAATTCATGTTTAATAAAATATATGCTCTATAAAGATATGCACATGTACAACTGGAGAGAATACTACATGTTACTACAAAAATGTTCGGATGTACCGTTGTTTGTAACTCGAATGTTCGTAAGTAGGTGAGCGTCTGTAATTAATTCCTAAATTATATGGGTCTGAAGTTATCTGAGATTGAAATGGGGGTGGCTCGACAAAAGGCAAATGCTGCCACCTCATGAGAGAGAAAAACATTGCCAGAGGTCTGACCAGCACTTTATCGGCAGCCCCCGGGAATGGCGCTCCACGTCATACTTTTCAATTCCTGAATACAGTCGGGAATGGCAGAAAATGAGTTAATATTCCATGGGAGATGTACAGACTGCTGTGACTGCCTACATGCCCCAGAATTGGATTGGATTGGATTTTCCTTTATTAGTTTCGGAGTGGAGAAATTTACATTTCACAGCAGCAAAACGATAAAAGGAATGAAAGTAGAAAAACAAAATACATGAGCTGCTGGAAAGGCAGCCATTCTCGCGGCGCCGTCTTGAAGTCAAAATAACAAAAAAACAAATATGACAAAACAAAGACAATATTACAACACAAAGACACAGAGAGGCATTCATTCTTTAGCACTTTCTGTACCCTCTTTGTTTCATAAAGCAGTTCTAGATGAAAGAGGATAGGATCAACGCATCTTTTCACCAGTGGATCAGGGACATCATATTGGAATGTGCACGTCGACTACAAGCTAAATGTTGAAAGCAAACACGCAGCTGTAGCATCCATTGACAAAATATTATAAGAATATTATAAGAATATTATAAGAATATTACATTTCGCAAGTGTGCTCTTATCAAATGTGAGAAAAACAGTCAATATTTTTAACATCTGCTGGATAGGAGTTGGCCTGCACATATTCACTCTCTGACTATGATTAACACCAGATACACTGTGACATCTACTCCTACCACAAACACACACACAATCACTATATAAAACTGAAAGTGAAGCTTCAGTCCCCAAAAAGAACCAACCTTCTGTTGCAGTAAATCAAACAGATTCCGCTGGAGGCATTTTCCCATGATGAAGTGAAAACATGAACAGGAAGCAGGGTCACCGCAAAAAACAATGCACATGTGTGCGTGTGTCTGTTCTCATTGTCATATTGTTTGAGCCAAACCGCAGTGGGTCATTTCCAACCAGGGCGAAAGGATTACAGCTCAATTTAAGACCCTAACAGTACACCTCCCCCATTGCCCTCTCACACGCGCACATTGATATCCTTTTTTTTTTCAAAGGATGGGAATTATTATTTTGCTTCCCTAAAATATCAATTCATTGAAAAATAAATGATCAAGATAGACAGATTTGGTGGTCACTACCTTGTGTCTATGTGAAAAGATTTTTTCATTTTTAATTGAGGTCATTTAACCCTTTCAGCAGTAACCCTGTAACCTGACAAGCACTTTCATAACAGCTGCCCATAAACGGTTTAATAAAAAAAGGTCACTTCATCTTATGAAACTGTGACAGGCTAAAGCACCAGATTAAAAAAAAAAGCACGTTAAAAATATGCGCAGACCATAGATGAAAATGATTGACCGCTTTCATAAGCATTCATATTAAAAGCACCTTTGCAGTGTGGAGAACGAAACTGCAGTGCGGCAAAGCAACGAGGGGACAATGGGGGTCTTTTAGGGTGCACTGAGGAATTGCGTTCAGAAAAACTATTCTCTCTGTTTTGCATTCTTATTGTCCAAAACATAAATATTAAGGACTTGCCTGAAGCCCAAAGAAATACAAAGCCTCGTATCAAATATGCAGAATGGCAACAAAAAAAAAAACATTTCATGATGTTTTTGCCTCTGGGTGATTGACTGGGTCCAAAATAAAGAAACTTTCAAGCAGCTTGTGAAATCATTTTAAATAGTTCTAACATATAATGAACATTTAATCCTGAAAATACAGACCAAGAAGTAAGAAAAAAAGATCCATATACATAGTGCTTATTATTAATTCTGTACTTGTGTTAAAGTTTGGATTTCACAGACACTGGGTGAGATTCTCTTCCATGGTTACATTATGTAAAGCATACTTACAAACCTATATTTTTTAAATCATTAAAGTTCATCAGTATTCCTAAATGGTAGATTCCAATTGACAAATATAAACATCTATGGCAGTGAAGGGGTTAATTGTAAAATAAATGGAAGTACTGAAGCCTTTGACCAATTCCGACAGGATGCATGCTGGGAACTATGTCGGACGCGGCTTGCAGGTGCACAGTAGCGATGGGCATGATTGACTGTTAACATGCATCTCCTGTCTCATTCAACGTGCTAGCTACCCTCCAGGTACAAATACGGTGCGGAGAATGACTTATATTTTACTTGTGAGGCATGACAAGCATGACAGGTATAGCATAAAAAAATAAAAAAATAAATATGTCCTGCGGGTGTCGAAATGTCACATGTTGGAATTGTAACATCCGCCTACGGGCTGATGCGGAATGGCAGGCGTGACTGTGGCTAATCACCGTGGCAACTGGCGTTACAAGACACACAGAGTGTGCGTGTACTACTGTTATACTGGGCGTATGTGTGAATGTTTTAAATGGATGCATATTGTGGATGCTGTGAACAGTGGAAAATAATTGGGAATTGTATTGACGGAGGTGGTGGAAGGAAAGTTGGAAGAGCAGGTCTGAGGAAGGCAGAAGAAAAGTAATGGGGGAGGCTGGTCTGAAGCAGAAAGAAGAAGGAAGGAAAGACTGCAGAAAGGAAGGCATGAGGAAGGCAGAAAAGAGGAACAAATGAGGTACAGCATAGAAGGAGTGAGGTTATGAAGAAGGGTATATGCAAAGAAAGCAAAGAAAATAATGGGGTGAAAGGTAAGACAATCAGAAAAGTGGTTTCAAAGAGTGATACAATTCAAATGATGGAAAGCCGGAAGGCACAAAAGTTAAGTTTAAGTGAGGGAAGGAGAGCTATATGTTTCACAAATAAAAATCTAAGGGAAGAAAGGATGGATGGTGAACGGAAGGAAGGAAACATTCACTGAGGTAAAAGAAGGCAGGAAAGATGTCCGGAAAAGCTGGTGGGGAATACAGCATCAAAAACAGCGGGCAAATATTCAACAGAGAAAAAAAGGACAGAAGTGATGCCAGAACAAAAAGCAAATCTGAAGGAAGGGAAGAAAGCACAGACGCTCGCCGACTTACAAACATTCGAGTTACGAACAACGGTACATATGAACATTTTTGCAGGTACATATTTCGAAAAATGTTCGGACAGAGATGCTGTAAGTTAGATTTTGTATTGCACACCTTTTCTTGGCGGAGCTCGTTTACGATTGGCTGCATTGAGTATGTGGGCGGGGAGGGAATCCCTCTTCCCAGTTGACGCTCCAGGAGGACGCGATGCATAACAAAAAGTAATGGCTGCTGGCACGCAATTCAGTAATTCTGTTTTTGATACTTCCCCATTCAGTATTTGACATAAACATACATTCCGTAGAAAAGATAGCACTGAAGCAACTTATGAACACATTCACCTTACGAACGACCACTCGGAACGTATCTCGTTCGTAAGGTGGGGAGTGTCTGTAGTCAGGTATGAAGAAATCTCTACCTAGCTAGCTATCTATTAGTTATCTAAATAGCTATATATCTATATATTTGTGATCTATTTGCTAGCTAGCTAACTTTCTATGTTAGCTAGTTGCCGCTGCTCACCCACAGAAAAACTGATCCTGTGAATGTAATGGGACCTTGAGAGTTTTGAATGGCACTTATAAATGAAATGAAATGAAATGTAATATTATTATTATTATTATTATTATAAAGTACAGGAAAGTTGCTAGTTTCCTTGACTAATTGCATCCAAGGAGAATAGCTAGCAGGTACAATGGACGCCCATTGGCCTTCTCATGTTAATAAGCCCCTTCACACTAGGGTGGGGTCGGCTCAATGTGACACTGTTCAAGTCGCTATTTCTGTCTCACACACACACACACACACACACACACACACACACACACACACACACACACACACACACACACGCACGCACGCACGCACGCACGCACACACACACACACACACACGCACACGCACACGCACACGCACACACACACACACACACACACACACACACACACACACACACACACACACCCGAGGAAGTACATCATCAGTGCCATTGGACATCGAAAGAGTAGTGGTGGTCTGGGGGTTTATCGTCAAGCCTGCCGGCTGACTTGGCCTCATTTAGCGGACTAGTTCAAGTTGAATAGAGCCGACAGCTTGTCAGCGGGCGGCGATCTGAATGGGAGGTGCGGAGAGGTAGGGGAGGGGGTACTCACTCATTTTGAAGGGTGGCTGACATTGGCTAAGAGGAACACGGCCAAGTGCGTGGGGCCACCTGATGTCATGGATGCACAGGTGGTGATGGATGAGAGCTATTTTTCAATACAAGCATGGCCTGATCCACCTGTGATTCGCTCATCTTTTATATAAAAATACACATGCAATGTAATCACATGTATTGTGATTTTACATGAATCCAGAGCAAATTCACTTAACATAAGGACGAGGGACAGGAAGAGAAACGAAATCACAAACTTTGCTCCTAGGGAAGGAAAACTTTTTACAATAACATGAATGGGAGGCGTAAACGTCAAACGTGGTGCTGGCCACTCAGCTCAGTTTGGTGTGGAGCCTAAGCTCCACATCGCATTTGAAGGGATTTCACTCATTTACAATTTCTCTTGAAAAGGAAATAGAAAACAGAAAATAAATCAGATAATTATGCATGAACGAGATTTGCCAACGTGGATGCTAGAACAGTGAAACAAACACTCCCACATTAACCTAGCACTAGCTAGCGGCTACATCAAACATGGAAGGATTTAAAACACAAAACATCGGTTTACACTCAAGATATCTTTCAAATCAGTTTGTGGAAGGATTTTGTATTTGTTCAAACTCTGACTTGGTTTGCCGCAAAGGAGCAATGAAGTAAATGTCGATACAAATTACAAAATTGGGAATTTTTAGTACGAAGTCGAGGTCTACAAAAAAATCAAGTAGTATGGAAGCCTATCATTGGTGGTCATAGAACATAATAAGTCAGGACAAAAGAATCAGATTAGCTTTAGGGAATAGTCCTCTGCTCCCCCCAACTTTAGAGCAGGGACCTATCAAAGCAGAGGTCTGGAACCGCCACCTCTGGACATTAGCTACCAGCAAATCTTTAGTTAGCTGACGAAGCTCTTTGGATGACGAACGAAACATCCGACACCTTCAAAGAAGTACAGATGACGGCTGAAGAAACCTTTTCATTGATGGACCGCTCCTGTACGACTAAGAGTTTACACAGAAGCCCATCATTGGTAAAGTTAAAATTGTGCAGTGGGCTTCTTCTTAAAAACAAAATTGACGAGACTGCGCTGTGATAAGAATCTAAGTACGCATGAGTCTTTGTTCACCAAATGCAAGCAGACAAACTTACCTCTACCACAGTGTGGGCGTAACCCAACAGCTCCAGGCTCGAGCCAGCACCACTGCCAACTCGCTAGCTAGCGACCCGTTTCATTGTTCTCCAATAGAGGGTGGATTCAGAATAATCCAGACAAAAGAACTATTGTATCGCCAAGAAAGGTCAAGATGCAGGAATGCTGCACGGCGCAAAATTGTTATTCCGATTCACTCCTCAAAAGATGGGGAAACACACGAAAAAGAGGAATGTGACAAGCAGCTTTGACTTCAGATCATTAATTGCCCACACATCACCTCTCCCATTGTGGAAAACCCCTCAAGAAAAGGTCAAGCGTTCGCATTCAGACAAAGAGCAGTTTGCCATTCACATCACGATTCATCCCCTTTTACGCCCGGCCCGGCCAGTGCTATGACCACGTACACGACACATAACTAATGTCACTGCGAGATTTGTAACAGCTTCCAAATCTTAATGCCAGTTAATACCGTTGGAGAAACACCAAGTGGATGCAGAGGTGAAGTCGAAGTTCTTAGATGTATATAAGCAAAACTGGCATCTTGTTGGCGAAAATGAATGTGTATGTGTATCGATAGATGTGACGTCATTCGCATTCCGATAGTTCGCGGCCAACAAAGTCAATATCAGGATTTAATTAACAATTTTTCTGGAATATGAGGTGCAATGATATATTTAAAAACATTTTTCATACATAAGGTGCACTGCATTATAAGGGGCACCTGTAGTGAATGACATACAGTAAAGTCTCGTTATATCGATATTCTCTGGAGTCGGAAAAAATATCGATACAACCGGACTATCGATATATCCAATCCTGCGGCATGTAAATGTTCTCCTTGCGTTCATAGAAATAGTATCATAATAAGCAGTACTATCGATATAACCGATATCGCTATAACGAGACTTTACTGTATTTTTTTTTCATACATAAGGCGCACTGGATTATGAGGCGCATGGTCAGCTTTTGAAAAAATCTGCGCTTTATAATGCAGAAAATACGGTAGTTAAAAATAATGAACTCAGACAGATTAATTGTTTTGAACTTGTGAGTCGTGTTTCAAGTTCACTGTCGATTTCTGACGAATTGCCTCTGTCACAGGATTTATGCCAACTCTATCAATCAGAATCACCTGTCTCCAAAATGGAGTTCACATTCGCGCACACACATACACATGCACACAGTATGCGACAGACCCACACTCACCCACGCAGCCTTCTGAGGCCAACATATACATGCACCATTTCCTCGTCAAAATTGTCTGTAACCAAGCAACCACCACGACCTAAGCCAGCGTATGTGCACCGAAACACTTGCCACACGTGGTACTTGAAGATGTGTGGTTGGATGTAACGCGTTGAGGTATTATTTTTAATCCCCACTTTTGATGCACAGGCGCAAGCACGCAATCAGGATCAAGTAAGTTTTGACAAGCGTCTGAAAAACCCTGATTGAAAAGCTAACGTCATACACACCACAGTGCCTTCTGTTCATTTTCACTGACGTTAACGGTGCTTCGTGCTCTTTTGACTGAATGAGAAAGTGCTCATTAACAATGCTTTTTGGGGAAGCAACAAATCCCGTGTGAGAGCAACAGCTGCACGATACATCCATTTCATATCGGTGGATATGCTCACACTGAAGTCACCATTTGAAGTAAAAAATAAATAAATTGACAGATGTACAAGTCAGACGGAGGTCATAAATCTTGATATCGCACATTCGAGAAGGGTTTCTGTGGCAAAAATGTTAATCCTAGGACATCACGTTCGAGCCATTACAGTGAGACCTCAACTTACGAACTTAATTGGTTCCCAGGCAGAGTGTGTAAGGCGAAAAGTGTGTATCTCAAAAACAAAATTTCCATAGGAAACCATTAAAATGAGAATAATCCATTCCCGGGTTTCCATAAAATATACTTTTCAACTAAATAAGCCTTAAAACTACACACAACATACCTTATTCTATGTATAATAAATGTGCTATTGTATTGTAATGAAGGAAATACACTGCATTGTATCATAAAGTCACTTTATTTACATTTGTGATTTATGGCTTGATGGAATGTCGTTGGAGGTCGAAGGTCAAAGGGAATTGCTGTTTGGAAAGAGAGGCACATTACATGACGAATGTAATTAAAGAAAAAAACTGTGCTGTAAAATAAAGTTTTATTTACCTTTTTGATGGTCGTTAATGGCTTATGGAAGGAGAGTCACCTTCCATAAGGACTGTTGGTAACTTAACCTCTGGTGCTGTTCGGTCGTGTGCTTCAGCCGAAGATCACTCCGCCAGCCGTGGTGGGTGTGTATTATGAAAATAGTGCTTATTACAAGGTCTAATTTCCATAAATTTGACGTTTGTAAGACAAAAAGTTTGTAAGTTGAGGTGTTTGTAAGTTGAGGTCTCACTGTATTTGGTTCTTGTTTCTTCGTGTGCTCTAACGACTCATCCAGCGGATAGATAAACACCCCATATCAGATTCAGAATCATCTTTATACAATACAATACATATTGATTGAGATAGATTTTTATGGCGCTTTAACAACAACTGAAGCGGTAAAAAAATGCCTGAAAATGGACATCTATTATATACAAGAAATAAAGCAGTCACAAAGATAGTAGAAATCACCAGGGGGTAAAATAAAGATCAAGTCGGAATCAATCATACATATTCCTTCCTCCTCATCTACTCCCCCCTATTTACACATTCACATGTGTAAATAAACACACTCAGACACCACAAGCTGGAATACGGTTGAAAAACACTAGTCGATAGATTGCTGAAGGGATGGAGGAGGAGGCATTGAGAGTGAGGAGCGGAAGCCCCTTGAGGTGACTGGAGTAGAGAAGAAGGGGGTCGCAACTAGTGAAGCTGGGCATGTCTCAGCGGGCGCTTGAGCATGGGATTGTATAAACACTTAACCTCCTGCCGCTGCTTCGCAAGGTGTTCACAGGTGGGAAGTTTCGCCAGTCAAAGTCACTCTCCTCAACACAGAGATTGTAAAAAAAAAAGGCACCCATTCGTAAACAAAACACTGATGGAGTGGCCGTGTCAGTCAGGCAAAGGGTATGTTCAGGTCAGCCTCAAGACAGGCGCACATGGGCGAGTTAACTGGCTAAAGCGACCATTCACAATGAGGCGAGACCCCCCTCATTACCGTCAGGCTAAAGTTTCCATCAAGCACTCGAGCTCATGTTGTAAGACAAGAAGAAGGGACACATTTGTTTAACGAGCCCTTTGCTGGCTGCTTTCTTCTCCCATTCAACAACTTCTCCCTTCCAGGCCTGCCTTGAGGTCAAACCCCCGTCCCCACATATCCCCCACCCACTTTGCCTCACAGCACCATGAAAACTCAGCGCCAGTGATGGCAGCGGCTCCATTCGGGGCAGATTTATGATGTCTAATAGCTGGCAAATGGACCTGTGACTGTCTGCTCCCCCTTCAATTCCTTCAAATGTTGAGAAAGGAAAATGGGAAGAAGGGGCATTTTAAGGTGGGCGGCAAGTTGAGTTGTCTTGGACATTTTCAAGGATGCCTGTCAATCCCCAATAAAAAGCCCTTCCCTACCTGGCGGAATGAATAGCGTGTGTGTATGTGTGTTGGTGGGGGGGGGGGTTCACTTGATGTGTTACTTTGGTGAACTATTTCCAAAAAAAATCTTTGAATTGACCCCCCATCAGACAGGCCACAAATCCTACCAAGCGGTGAGAAGGGAATTTCACGTAAATTCCCAAGCCACTTCGCATTATACAGAAAGGTCAACAGTCCATGTATGGCCTCACGACCTTTCAAATGTTCTTTGTAACTCTCAAAATTATTTTAAATCCAGATTTAAATATTTGCCCCACCACCCATGTTTAATTAGGGTCATCATTGCACCTCTTTTTACACTTGACGTGTTTGTTACTTTGGGGAAATAGTTCCAAATAGACCTTTGAATTGACCCCCCCATCAGACAGGCCACAAATCCTACCAAGTGGCGAGAAGAGAATTTCATGTAAATTCGCAAGCCGCTTCGCATTATCCAGTGTGAGTGGTCAACAGTCCAGGTATGGCCTTTCAAATGTTCTTTGTATCTCTCAAAATTATTATTTTAAAGGACAACCGAAGTGTCTGGACAAGTTGTGTCCATAATTTGTAAAATGGCTTCAAATGACTTCTACTAAGCAAATGACTTCCATCGCATATGCTATATATATATATATATATATACTTCTACAATGTGTCCTTTTTTCGGTCAGGGGCGTTCCTTCAGTGACGTCACGTAGAGACTCGTCAACAACTCAAAAACAAGACTTCCGGAATATTCAGCGCTATATATATATATATATATATATATATATATATATATATATATATATATATATATATATATATATATATATATATATATATATATATAATCCAGTGTGAGTGGTCAACAGTCCAGGTATGGCCTTTCAAATGTTCTTTGTATCTCTCAAAATTATTATTTTAAAGGACAACCGAAGTGTCTGGACAAGTTGTGTCCATAATTTGTAAAATATATATAATATATATATATATATATATATATATATATATATATATATATATATCGCGCTGAATATTCCGGAAGTCTTGTTTTTGAGTTGTTGACGAGTCTCTACGTGACGTCACTGAAGGAACGCCCCTGACCGAAAAAAGGACACATTGTAGAAGTCCTTCCATCACGTCAATGCATTTTGCTGTGCTTGTTTGGTCTGAAAACGTCATGTTGCACCAAAAAGAGGCAGAAGAGGGCGACCAAGCTCCATATAAGGAATGTATCAGCCTGTGGAAACAGGCTGATTAATTCCTCACAGAGAGCTTGGTCGCCATTTTCTGCCTCTTTTCTGGGACTCTACATTGCAGTCCAGATGCCTCAAAATGACACGGAATGACTTCTTTAATTAATTGCAAACATGCATGGTTTCCTCTTCAGAATGATTTGAATGATATTCATAACTGGATGTGTAACAAGAAAGCATATTCTCCAAATCTGAAGCCATTGTTTGGATTCTCCAGCAATGCAAAACGTCTTGGTGTGACGTCACGAACTGGGGGCGGGACTTTCTGAAAATGCCCAATTCGAAGCAAACTTTTTTGCAGATTTTGAACACTTTAAGTCCTTTTTATATTTGTATTTTGCATTTCAATAAAAATATCATACTGCGTGTTTTGGGTATTTTAGATGCTATAAAACGTTTTTCTGATGTCAGTTAGGAAACAAAAAAGTGACGTCGGTTGTCCTTTAAATCCAGATTTAAAAATTTCCCGACCCACCCATGTTTAATTAGCGTCTTCATTGCCCCTATTATTATTATTTTTTTTTTTTTACAATACTATCAGTACTTCGCATCACAGTCACCAACTTGAGCACGTCGGCACTACGTCAGATTTTAGCAGGCAGCCGTTCCGGTAAGATGATACATGAACGGAAAACAAAAGGTCAGTCCTTTATGACTAAGCACTATCGCTCACCTCGGATGAGCCGAGACAACCCAAGCGCGTGCGTGCAATGGACAAATAAGTAAAAGCCGAGCAATCCAAACAAATTTCCTTGCATACATTACCGGTCAAAAGTTTAGCCACATTTTCCACTGCTCTGAAATTATAATTAGCTTTCTGAAGATTAATTTCCTGTGCGTCATGAATTGATATATTCGGCGCGTTTCATTTCCACTTCTTGTCAACTGAATTAAATCTGTGTGGTATGAGAATGCATTGAAATGCCCCCGCAGATATAACTGCAGAATCACCGTATTGTGACATTATCATCATTGTCTGCAAAATTTTCCATTCCGCTTATTCCAATTTAGCCCTTCACAGAGTGGGAAACGAATCCACGCAGGCTGCACATTGTATGCTGCATTGTATACTTTTATTCTCACCAGTAGTTTTAATATTGTAGCGTCTTCCAATTGATGAGTGGCAAAATAAATAAATTGGATTGGATTGGCCTTTATTAGTCTCGCAGTGCAGAAATTTACATTTCACAGCAGCAATGTGATGAAAGGAATGAAAGTAGAAAAACAAAATACATGAGCTAAATAAACAAATACATACCATATTTTCCAGTATATAAGGCGCACTGGAGTATAAGGCGCACTTTCAATAAATGAAAAATGTTTTCCAAATATAATATATAAATATATAAGTTTTTCCAAATATACGTAAGGCACACCAACATTATAAGATGCTACAATAGAGGCTGCCGTTACGCACGACTTCCTCTCCAGGAGGAAATGGAGTCAGTGACTGCTGACAGTAGTTGTGAGACCTTTTGTGGCTCAATATGACTTCACATATAAGGCAAACCGTATTATAAGGCGCAGGGTCATCTTTTGAAGAAAATGAAGCCTTTTGGGGGTGCCTTATACAACGGAAAAAATGGTAGTATTCCTAAATGGCGGTTTCAGCAAGTGCCATCTCACTGCTTCCAGTCATGCGAAATGAATGTAATGTCAATCGTTTTTCAACTTAACTCATTCACTGCCAGACATGTGCAAACATGCCCACTCCAGTGCCAGGGTTTTTGTCATTCTCACTTGAATTCCAAGACCCAGGGAATATTGAGTTTTAGGACTACATAAACATTCAATGCAGCGTCAGAAACCTTAGACTCTCTTCTTTCATCAGAAAAAAGGAGAGTTAATTCCTAAATTATATGGGTTTGGAGTAATATGAGGTAAAAGTGGGGGCGGCTGAACAAAAGGCAAATGCACATTGCCAGATGTCTGACTAGCGCTTTATCGGCACCCCACCTCGAGAAAAAGCAAAACCCGAACAAATTCGGGAATGGCACTCCATGTCATATTTTCAATTCCCGAATAAATTCAGGAATGGTGATGAATGAGTTGAGAGTTCTTTTTCTTATCTAATTACCAGTAGTCAAAATGAATGTAAAAAAACGTGATTTTCTTTTTTGGCCCTGAAATTTAGAAAGCAGGAAGCCTCTTGTGTGCTCCATTTTAGCGATATTCTGATTTAAGTAGAATCTGACAAAGGATTTGATGACACAAGACATCATGGTTCCCCAACGGTGCCAAAACATCACTGCCAAAAGAAGCAATGAGACATTGCACAGCGAAACAAGGGCCTCCACACAAAAAATCCACAGCCACCAAGAAAATACAATCACAATGACACATTTGATTGCAGATTATGCTGCTCATATTAAGTAATAACCATCACTGACAGGAATTATGTGCCTTGCGTATTATGTTTAAGGATTTTTTTTACTTTTAAGGATTCTAATGGCAAGCAAGTGAAACGGTTGGCGGGAAGGCGGCTTCATGGACGGATGATGAAAAGCGAGCGGTAAAGCCGACAAATGTTTTCGAGAGAATATCTGCTGTCATAAATCTGAACAAAGTGGTTTAAACATGGCGGATCCTGCTAGCTGTCAACATTGCTGCTCTGAGATGACAAATATTGCATCTTTATTTGCGTGTGCAGCTCAGACAACCTAATGGGATTGTTTCATAAGGGTTTTACAATAAAACAACATTGGAAGAATTTAAGTAAGCTGTTGGTTATGGAAATAAAAATGAAAGTGAATTCGTTCAGAAGTTGCTTCAGTGCTATATTTTGTATGGAATGTATGTGTTGGGGTAATTCGCCATACAAACATCTCTAAACATCGCTCTGTAATCTTTGTTTACATTTTAAACTTAATGATACGTCATATCCTGCCTTCCTTTACATCAGGGGTGTCAAAGTCATTTTTTGCCGCGGGCCACATTGTAGTTATGGTTTCCTCTCGAGGGCCGTTATGAATTTGGGGAACCCATTAGAATGTTTAAATCCCTTCAAATATTACATATAGAGCACACAGCAAATTAATGAATAACTCGTTTTCAAATCTGAAGTCAAGAATAATGACTTTTATTGTGGTTGACGTCCAAAAATAGGAAATTTTGGCTCAGATTTTAGCAATCATCATGGAATTTAACAAGTTTGATTTGCTTTCGTGGGCCGAAAAAAATGATGTGGCGGGCCGGATTTGGCCCGCGGGCCTTGACTTTGACACCTGTGCTTTACATGATGTCGCATTTTCATTACGTCACATCCTGTCGCGTCATATACTATGCGCCGTATAAATACTCCCGCAACCCGTCTCTCTCTCCATGCTCCTTGCACGGCCGACACCGCGATGCCTCCGCGCTCTCCCAAATTAAATCAACTTTCTGTTCAAGACCTGGCTCCCTGATGATTTAACCATCCATCTCCATCAACACCCGTAGAAGCAATGAACCAAGGGCGAACGATAAAAATAATCCAACAGTATGTTTAAGGCTTATATAAGTATGTTTAAAGTTTATATAAGTATGTTTAAGGCTTGTATAAGTAACTTGTATTCGGTTGTACTGGACAATAAACATTTGATAAAATATATGCTATAAAAAAGATTTTACAACTGGAGAGAGTACTACATATGTTACTACAAAAATGTTCGTATGTACTGTTGTTCGTAACGCGAATGTTCGTAAGTAAGGGTGCGTCTGTATTTACAAAGGGATAAACCATCAAGTGCCACTATACCTACCGCAACAATTCAATTTCATGCCAGCGCTGCTGTGAGTTTGAGCCGTGAAACCAATTAAGGCCAACCTAGCACATCATTTTTTTTTCACATTTACCAATCAACAGGCGCTGCGGCTATTTTTACCTGAGCATAAAAGCGGAAACAGTTTTCACACTGCGCCAGCTGGAACTTGGCTTTTAAGAATGGAAATATTTTATGCCTTGAGGAGCAGGAGGAGTAGAGGCAGAAAACAATACATAAAGATTAAATCTTTCAATTAAATAGTTTAAGATGTTATCTGTTGTTCTTCTTGCTTTCCTTAATACAGTGCGGACCATTTGCAGCTCCACCGAATTGTTTGGGATCGCAGAGACTCAGCTGGTGTCAATCATTCTGGGAATGTTGAGAGGGTCGTCATAGTGTGACCTCGCCATCTGCGCGCACGTCACTGGCAATTATGCCGAGGAGCAGATTAGAGTGCCACAGATGATATGGATGAAGATTTATCATATTATTTGGAAAAGTTGCTGAGAGAGCAAAACGTCTCACTTGACCAAACCGATGATACTGTTGCACTCCAGGTGTCGCAAGCGCATTAAAAAGATTGCAAAAATGGTCATGCATAAGGGAATCTTTTCGATCTGGTCGCTCACTTCCCAGCCTGGTCTCAAAGTTTAATGTAACAATACAAAGTACTCACCTGGGACATACGAGATGGCCGTAAATCGATACCAGTAATACATATACCCAATATGTATTACTGGTATCGATTTACGGCCTTATTTTAAGCTATCGGGTACTTGTGGAGGCATCCAATACCAGTTATAAGCATCAGAGTGATATTGGCCTTATTTTAACTCATTCGCTGCAATTACCGAATTTATTCGGGAATTGAAAAGTGTGACGTGGAGCGCTCTTCCTGAATTTGTTCGGGTTTTGTTTTCTCTTGCCGGGGGTGCCGATAAACCGCTGCTCAGACCTCTGGGAAGTTTTTCCCTTCTACTAGGGGGCAACAATTGCCTTCGGTCCATGTTCGCGCTTTGTTACAGATTCAGCTGTTGTTAAAGAGCTATATTAATCAATATGTATGTATTTTATAGTATTTTGTACACCTGTCCCCATTTCAAGCTCAGATAACTCCAGACCCATAGAACTTAGGATTTAACTCTTTTTTATGATAAAAGAAAAGAGTCTAAAGTTTCTAACGTTGTATTGAATGTTTATGTCGTCCGAAAACTCAATATTCTGTGGGTCCTGCAATTGGAGTGAACATGACAAATACCCTGGCACTGGAGTGGACACATTTTTGCACATCTTTCTGGCAGTGAATGAGTTAAAATATCATGTACTTGTGGAAGCTGCCGAAACCAGTAATACGTATCGGTGTGCTGGTCCCAAAAAGAGGACCAGGGGAAGAATCAAAAATCAAAAAAAACGACAAGTGGCGGGAGCAATGGGATTCCCGACAATGGCAAGAAGCAACTCGCGGTGGTACAGAAACGGAACTCTAACTCGAAAGGATTGCGAGATGTGGGGGCGGGGGGGTAGTGACTAGTAACCGGTTCAGGGTGTCCCCTGGCACAATCAGGACACATGAGACAGCAGCCTGTATCGTTTCAGAGATGCTGGGGGTCACCCGCCCTCCGTTTGACAAATAAAGCAAGTCATTGTGAAACAAAAGGGAAGGCATGTGTGAATTGTAAGCGGCATGCTGCCTCGTTTGGAGACTTTTTCACATTGACACCCATGCCGGAGGCACATAAAGGAAGTCTTAAGGCTTCGTACGCGCATGGGAACCTCCTCCCTTTCTCGTAATCCCCTGGGACCTCAAAAAAAAAAAAAAGCCGGGTCTGACACGAGCCTCTGTCTCACCCCATTAAATCCCACATGCACACACACACAAGCACTTATGTTCATGCATACATTTTCCTCGAAGAGAAAGTATGGGGGCCCCAAGGCAGGCAGGTGCTGGGACAGCAAAGTGACGACTTTGTGTATGTGCATTTGTGTTGTGTGCTCATCAGGGGGTCTGTCCACCGTCTGTCAGCTGGTCTGTGTTCCGCTCTCTTGTCATGTGTGTGTCTGCGCTATCATAACTGCATTTTCAGGGTCAATGATGATGACACACAACAATTCCCTATACCCCCCCTCATACTCCACTATTGGTCGCTGTAGCTTGCTTTTACTAAAGTCAAGGCCCTGGTTATGCTTTTTGGCAAGCTGGGAAGCTTATCAAAAACGATATAAAGCAAGCGGCACGATTTGAAGCTAAAAATACATTTGACTAATGAGCCGAAACAAAAATGGAGCTGATGGGAAGCGAGAACGTCCAGTCACGACTAGCTGATACCCACAGACTTTTGAGAAATAAGTCAAATGACACTGCTTGGCAAACAGTGAAACCTTCAAAGATGAACTCAATTGAGGTTTAGGGGAAAATGTATCTGCTATATATCCCTTAAACCACTGGTGTCAAACACGAGGGCCGGGGACCAGACCTGGGCCGGCCATATATGATGTGGTAACTTCTATGATCATTTCTACAATTTTTAATACATATTAGTTCATCATTTTCTCACACTGTTTACACTCAGAACAATAAGTGAACAAACAACAAATAGTTGACGGATTTAAAAACACAAAATGTGTTGTGTCCAAGTAATAATACTATGTGATCATTAACTCATTCACTGCCAGACGTGCAAAAAAACTGTCCATTCAAGTGCCGGGGTTTTTGTCATTGTCACTTGAATTCCAGGATTCACATAATATTGAGTTTTAGGACTACATAAACATTCAATACAATGTTAGAAACCTTAGACTGTCTTTTTTTCATCAGAAAAAAAAGAGTTAATTCCTAAATTATATGGGTCATGAGTTATATGATCTTGAAATGAGGGCGGCTGTCCAAAATATAATGCAATAAATTCGGGAATGGCGCGCTATGTCATATTTTAAATTTCTGAATGGCAGTGAATGAGTGAAACATTAATTTAATCCTCTAAAGCGGCCCGCGGCAAAAATGATTTTAACACCCCTGACTTAAATCACACTTTTAGGAATGTAATCATGTAACAAGTGGGTCCCGAACATACAGTCGCTCTGTGTATATTATATTCATCACTATTAGCTTAACAGCTAGCACTGTTTGGACCCTTCTGGTAAGTAATTAATCCAAACAATCGAAACATACTGTTGAAATTCATCAGCTAAAACAAAATGTGTTACCCAACTAGATTTTAAATAAATTAATAAAAGAGGTCACAGAGGATGAACAGAAACAAGAGTTGAAAGATTTTGGGGTACATACCTTGTCAAAGAGTTCCTTCCATTTCTGTGAAACGAGAAGAAGAAGACTTTAGACATGAGGCTTTCGTAACTATTTGGAAAGGATGATACTAAAGATATTATTCTAATGATGCTATGTGTACTGGGCTATTACCTCATCATTTTGTTCACTGATCTGCAGCCGATGAGAATATGAAAGCGTGTGACTACAAGGAGCCGCTATCATTTGTACAATTATTGCCTCCTACTCCCAAAACTTCATGACGTCAAGAGCAGCTCTTTCCAGTGATCCGGAACACATTCAAGTGCTTTAAAAATCCTGTTTCAAAAGCCAATTTGATTTAACTGAAGAATGTTATGTGATATTTTAGATTTTAAAGTGTCTCAGTGGGATTATTTTAGAATACTTTCACCATCCATACATCGAGAAAAGTGGGGTGGTGAGGTATCGTTAACTATTGATCGACTGGCGCTCGACTGGTTGGCCTCACCGTGTGGCGGTGGTTTTTTTCCGGGTATTGTGGTTTCCTCCCACATTGAGTGCATAAGCGATTTTTTGTCTATGTCTACCGAGAGGTGTTCTGGTAACCAGTTTAGAGTGTATCGCCACTCACCTACTGTCCAAAGAGACCAGAGACTGACTCCAGTACATTCCACGAACATTGAGGGTCAGAATCAGAATCATCTTTTTTGACCAAGTATGTAGAACACACAAGGAATTTGCTAACTGCACTAGTATCATCATAAAAAAAAGATATGACAAAAAAATATGGAAGGGCATTCCTTAATGAAAGTGGTAAGTGATAGAAAAACCAATATAATAAATATCCAGTAAGTACCCAGTGACTTTCTGAAGACCTGAATTAGTATACAGATGCACCCCGACATACAAACATTCAAGTCGTGAACAACGGTACACATGAACATTTTTGCGGGTATGTCGAAAAATGTTCGGACAGAGAAGCTGTAAATTAGATTTTGTATTGCGAAGTTAAACTTCATTGTATTTATCTTATTAAATATATGTACATACTGTGTGTATCTCTCTCCTTCTGTCTCGCTCTCTAAGATATGTCGTGTTCTCTCCAGTTGTATGTGTACATATCTTTATAGAGCATATATATGATTGAATATTTATTTTTCAGTAGAAACCAATAAAGATTACTTATACAAGCATTAACCGTAATTATATAAACCTTGAATATTTATTTATTTAAGCATTAAACATACATTCCAAATACGTAAATTTAGCATTGAAGCAACTTATGAACAAATTCACCTTATGAACGACCATTCGGAACGTATCTCGTTCGTAAATCGGGGAACGTCTGTACCCTTTTCACTGGATTGAGAATGGCAACTTTTGCATACCAATAAAGTTATCTTTTACTCACGTCTTCGGGAGCCACGGGAAGGACTTCGGTGCTCTCCAACACTTCTATTTCTTCTCCCTCCGCGTTGGCCGCCACCGCCGGGGAGGAGGTGACCGTCAGCTCCCGATGGCCGCCCGCCATCCTCCTCGGTCACCCGCGGGAGCTCACCAATGACTCCGCATGGTTTTATATTCTCCCCTCCACTCTGGCTCCTTCCTCGGCGTCACTTTCACTTGACCACCATCGTCGTGAGGTGAGTTCCGGTGATATAAAAAAACAACGAAGAGGCTTCTTCAATATTCGCTGAAGGAAAAGTTGATGAATCCGACGAATTGGATAAATTTGATTGATAAAGGAGAGGAGAGAAAATTAGGATCATCCCAGGTAATGGATGGAGGAGGCGGCAAGCGTCCAAGTTTGAGAATCTGGGGAAAAAATAATCACGAAATGACATCATCGACTAGAAACAGGAGCGAATCCCATTTTAAATTAGTTGAGTTCATAGCATCGTTTTTAGAAAGGTTGTTAAAGCAAATATTCAATTATTTTTTAAGTGCGTCACAGTACCTTTTTTTCCCCACGTCGGCACGGTTATTTGGAGCGTTTGTTATCTCCACCTCGTAGATCGCTGGTGGGAGGTGTATGCTAGCCCGGCGTACTCCGCCGCCGGCACCTGGTTTAGTTCCAGGAGGCTCCGGAGCTCCGTCCGCGGCGGGAGAAGTCAGGAGATGGGGAAAGCACTTCCCCTCACCGCCTCACCCCTCACCGCCTTCCCTCCGCCCCCTTTCAGCAGCTGACTGTCACTCACGTTCCGTTCAAGTCATTTGGTCCTTTGTTGTGAATTGTGAATTTAAAAGCCCAAAGGACAAGAAGAAGAATTGGATATGTTTTTTAGCGGGGAAGGGGGCTATATCAAAACTACTGCAGTTTTCAGTAGTAGGGCACGGAAAATCCTACTGGACCCTCCGCACCTTGCCCACCACCTTTTCCAGGTAGCCCCCTCAGGCAGGCCCAACCATCCATGCGCACCAAATCCAGCAGACATTTAAACAGCATCTTCCCCCAAGCCATTAACTCTCTCAACAGTAACCCAAATCGAACTGTATAGTGCCTCCATTTTTCTCATTTTTTTTATGATGCTACTGCAGCGTGTTCTACCGGAGACAAATTCTATGGGTGTCCTACATACTTGGCAATAAAGACGATTCTGATTCTGATTTTACGAACTCTTTAATTCAGGGGTGTCAAAGTCATGTTTTGCCGCGGGCCACATTGAAGTTATGGTTTCCTCTCGAAGGCCATTATGAATTTGGAAAAGCCACTAGAATGTTTAACCCCCTCCACATATTACATATAGAGCACACAACAAATTAATGAATAACAAGTTTTCCAATCTGAAGTCAAGAATAATGACTGTTATTGTGGTTTACATCCAAAAATATGACATTTTGGTTAGGATTTTAGCAAGAATCATGGAATTTCACAAGTTTGATTTGCTTTCACGGGCCGAAAAAAGTGATGTGGCGGGCTGGATTTGGCCCCCGGGCCTTTACTTTGACACCTGTGCTTTAATTGCTCATTTGTCTTTTACAAACCGTTTCATCAAGTACATATTTTTGTTTATTGTTCACCAACAAATAAATAACAATAAACAATGTGAGGGCTGGCGTTGAAATAATGTGGATACTAGGGTTAAGTCATAAAATTACCCGAATCAATTCAAAATCAGTTTCAAGAATGTTTTTGTGTGCAACCTTCAACACTCCCTGATTCAAACTACACTGACAGACGTGCAAAAATGTGTCTGCTCCAGTGCCAGGGTTTTTGTCATTGTCACTTGAATTCCAGGAACCACAGAATATTGAGTTTTAGGACTACATAAACATTCAATACAGCGTTAGAAACCTTACAATTGGTTGCCAGCCAACCGCAGGGCACAAAGAGACCGCAATACACTGAAATAAAGTAAAATCAAATCAAATCAATAAATACATCGACATAACTAAATAAATAAAGGATAAATACATAGATAAATGGATAAATAAATAGACATAAATAGATGTAACTAAATAAATAGACATAACTATATCAATAAAGGAATAGATAAATAGATGGATAAATAGATGAATGAATAAAATAAATACATAAAGGTGGATTCAAAAGTTAATTGTATCGTCTGCCATCAAGTGGAGCACTTCCTTGCTGTGACTGCCACTATATGCCAATGGGATAGATTGAGAATGAGTCAATTAAATGCTAAATGACAATTACAAAAAAAATAAAGGGAAGGGCCACATTTCCAAGTGATTTTAATTTGCCGTTCTACCCTCAAGGATGTTTCAGGAAGAAAAAAAGTTAATGATTGGTGCCTGTCAGGCAAGCAACCCATAATTTAGCTGGAGACATCCGAAATATGTAACCGTGGGGGTGGAATTGTGTGCATGGAGAATATGACAAAAATGAGATTTGCAGTGTGTGAATTCTGTACGACCATCACAGCAACATTGCGTATTTGTCATGATGAGGGGATTTTCTGAATGTGTTGTCTGTACGTGCGAAAATTGCAAAACCTAATTTAAGATTTAATGAGGATAATCTGAAAATGTGCTAAATTGCAGGTTAGTCTAGGATGGAACTTCACAACTGACAACAGTCAAAGTCTGTACATTGGTGTTTTTTTTCTGCGCACTGCTGCTATCTGGTGTTCGGTGAAAAACACGACATCATAGTGAGGTTTGGGGAATTCAAATTTATTTTGATTCCTTTATGTAGGTATACAAGTAGTTTGAACAGTTCTCTCGACATTGCAGAACACCATCGCAAACTGGAAACGCAATAATCCTGAACAATTTGATGAATCGCTCACATCACAGCACAGTACGTACTTGGAATTTCATTTCAAATCCTATCTGACGCCTTTGCTGAGACTCAGTCAGGGGGCAAACAAAGTTTTGAGCTGTCAAGTAGGAGGAAGTGAACATTTGGGCATGTCAAACTGGACGATTTCTATTTGTTGTGAATTTTCTAAATGGTTGAGCCTGGGAAATACTGTTCATTGACTTGTAACATATGGCGAGCAGTTGTACATTACAGACTAATTTAAAATATTTTGCTGCAAGAAATTAGGTGGACATTTTTAAATAAGGTGATGGGGAGAAATGAAAATGTTTTCATTTTCAGCTAAACAGCACATACTAATTATGGCGAGGAATGGATGCAATGTAGGCAGAAATCATAAAATTTGTTTTGTAGTACGATTGTAAATTGTGCCCCTCATCCACACATTTGCCCATAAAAAGGCAAAAACAATAAATACATCAATATTACCGATGCTTAAATATCATGTCAGCCAGTCTGAAGCAGAAGCAGTTATTTAGAGTATGTACACTATCACAAATTTAAATATTGGCTCTTTCGCGTGGCTTGACAAGTGCTGTCAACGGGCCAACCGAAAAAAAAAAAAAAGTTATTTATGGCGCAAAAACAATTTAATATGCTTCAGTCATCAGCACCAGTTTGTTATATTCCTCTGATATAAATATATGATATTTTCTTTTTGCACACGTGCACAATAAGCAAAATGACACTTTCAAGTAGAAAATTAAATATTTTTTTGAATGAATATCAGTGCATCTCGAGTCACAAATGTGGTAGTTTTGTTCTGTACTGGATGGATAAAAAGATTGGGACACGTTGCAATTTCAACCACGTGCAGTGAATATGAATGGAAAACATGAAGAAAGGCAGCTATATGAGCTGCAATTCTTCAGGGATTTTTTTTCTTTTTTATATTTTAGAGAGCATGTTGCTAGGCGGTACTCATTTGTAATTGAGTTCTTTTCAACCAAACCTATCGAAGTCTGCCTTTATCGATGCAGCTTGAACAACAGGATGGAGTTTAACAAATTGTGACTTTTTATTTTTTGACACTAAAAAAATGGTTGATTTCAACAAGACAGGAAATTTGGTCTATAAACTGGCCTATAGGACTATTGGGGGGGGGGGGTATTTTGATGAAAACAAGTCAGAAACATGTTAAAACTCCGGAAAACAGTTTTTAAAACGAACATTATGTCTCCTTTAAAAGACAACCGACATCTCCGGACAAGTTGTGTCCATAATTTGTAAAATGGCTTCAAATAACTTCTGCTGAGCGCAATTTACAAAGATTCCACCGCATATAGCTATATTTTACGTTTTAAGACTCGTGCTGAATATTCCGGAAGTTTTGTTTTTGAGTTGGTGACGAGTCCGTACGTGACGTCACTGAAGGAACGCCCCTGACCGAAAAAAAGGACACATTGTAGCAGTCCTTCCATCACGGCAATGCATTTTGCTGTGCTTGTTTGTCTGAAAACGTTATGTTGCACCAAAAAGAGCCATAAGAAGGCGACCAAGCTCCATATAAGGAATTTATCAGCCTGTGGAAAAGGACTGATTAATTCCTCACAAGACCTCAGTCGCCATTTTCTGCCTCTTTTTTTGGTGATCCATTTCCCCCCAATGTTGTGCTTTCCTCTTCAGAACTATTTGAATCATATTTATAACTGGATGTGTAACAAGAAAGCATATTATCCGAATCTGAAGCCATTGTTTGGATTCTCCAGCAATGCAAGACGTCTTGGCGTGACGTCACGAACTGGGGGCGGAACTTTCTGAAAATGCCCAATTCGCAGCTCAATTTTTTGCCGATTTTGGACACTTTAAGTCATTTTTATTGCTGTTTTGCATTTGACTACAAATATCATACTGCATGTTTTGGGTATATAGTTGCTATAAAACGTTTTTCTGGTGTCAGTTAGGAAACAAAAAAGTGACGTCGGTTGTCCTTTAAGACTTTCATAAGGTCGATCAACCCCATAGCTGAGTGACTGTCCCAATACTTTCATCCATATACAGTAAAGTCTCGTTATATCGATATCGGATATATCGATAGTCCCGGTTATATCGATACTATTTCTATGCACGCACGGAGAAAATTACATGCAAACAGGGTCGGCTATATCGATAGTCCCGGTTATATCGATATTTTTTCGGACTCCCTTGAATATCGATATAACGAGACTTTACTGTAGTGTGTGTGTCATACAAGAACGGTTTGTGGGTCGTCATGAGAGGCATCACCGCAGTTTGAGCAGAACTCTGTACATTGCGAATCCCAGCACAGCAAACACGGTGGCGCCGACACTTGCTCTCAGCCAGAAGGCAGAAGTCTTCAGGTCCGCTTGGCTCATGTGTCTGTGACAAAGACACAGAAGAGATGTGGGGAATTTATGATGTCATCATTCGCACCCTTCAAAATAAAATGCTATTGAGGTGGATGGAATGAAAGGGAGAAAAATGGACATTAGTGACATGTCAACGATGAAAGATGGTGATGAAGTGGCCCAAAAATAAACAAACAAACAAATAAATAAATAAATAAAAGGTGGAAAAAGAATCAAGGAGAGTCAGTTGATGGTTCACCAGATGAACAAAAAAAAAGCTGTCAACCGAAAGACAACAAAGCAAAGAGTCAAAATAGAAACACTTCAAACAACATGCGGGGCAGAAAATGCAAGGAAATGGTTTCGTCCCCAATAAACAAATGAGTGAATGAATGAATGATTGAAGAAATAAATAAATACATAATTAAATAAATACATAAATGTAAACAGAATGTGTTGGCTGGGGTTGAAATAATGTGGATACGAAGGTCAAGTCCTAAAATGACTAGAATCAGGTCAAAATCAGTTTCAAGAATGTTTTTGTTTTCAAGCTTCAACATTCCCTAATTAAAATTACACGAAGAATCCAATTCATATTTTTGACTATTAAAAAAAAAGCATCAGGCGTTACTTTTTCTCATATTCTTTTTTTTATAACATTACTTTTTACAAGCCGACGTCTCCGGACAGGTTGTGTGTATAATTTGTAAAATGGTTTTAAATGACTTCTGCTGAGCGTATTTTACAAAGATTCTACCGCATATAGCTATATTTTACGAGAGAGTCTAAAGTTTCTTACACTGCATTGAATGTTTATGTAGTCCTAAAACTCAATACAGGTATCTGTGGGTCATGGAATTCAAGTGACAATGACAAAAACCCTGGCACTGGAGTGGACACATTTTTGCACAAGTCTGTCAGTGAGTGAGTTAATCAAGACCATGTTCAATTATTTTTCACACATTTCTGCTTTATACTTATTACAATTTGGTTATTGTTTCATCTTTATCGTGAAATATTAAAACGTCATTTCAACTTCTATTTGTGTTCAATATATTCCAACGTGGTTTTCGGATTTCCATTTAATTTGTGTTAAAAAAAAATCACATTAACATGTCTATCACTGTCCAAATCTCACGAGATTACATGTTCACTACATTTTGTTCGTTTTGGACCCAGGAACGGATATTTGAATACATTTCTACCTTCATCTTAGCTGAGATCCTAAATACTTTATGTAATGTTTAAAATTTGGTGGAAGCTCTCCTGCAAAGGAATGAGTGAAAGTAAAGTCACACAAAAACGCCTGGATGAGTAGAGAGAAGATCTTGGACTAGAACCTGCGGAGAACCACGGCATGGAGTTTGGCCCTGACCGTCTGCAGCAGCTCGGAGTTGAGCAGGTTCTGACACAAGCAGAAGGTGCAGCGGTTACAAGTGCACATGCAGCGCAGTCGGGCGTGGCTAAGGGGAAAGAAACACACATATACAGACACGACATGTGAAGAAGCCTTTAATTGATGCCAGTGTGTAGAAATCTTAGTGGCTTAGTGTTGCCACGACAACGGAAAATTGATTGTTGATGCTCCCAACAGGCTTCGAAGCCTCCACGGGGATCGAACACGACCCGTCGCTGTGCTCCGGTGAAGGAAATCTCAATAGACAATCTTTGTATGACTCCGGATAGGCACACAAGAGCAACATCCATCGCGGCAATCTTGGATAGACAATGTTTGTATGACTCCGGACAGAAACACAAGAGCAAGAAGTTGAACGCAAAGTGACTTTTTTCCCTTTCTCTTCGTTTCTTATTTTTTGGGGAGTTGGCTTCATAAAAACAAAACACAAATGCGAATTTGAAAAAAGGGAGATGAAAAGAAACAGGAAAAAACACATTCATTTTGAAAGAAAGGACAGATTGAAGGAAGGAAAAGAAAGGAAAGGGAAAATGGATAAAACATTGAATGAAAGTGAGGGAAAAGGAAAGTAGTAAAATGAAATGAAGAAACTATTGAAAGAAGGAAACGAACGATTATTGGGTTGAAAGTGACACATTAAATTGAACCCAAAAAATGTCGACTGAGGCACATGGCATGGCTGACACCAACAGTATTTACCGCCCCCTGGTGGCCTGATATATATTATTCAGTTGCGGGTGAGGGCACTGACAATTCGTTTCCATCATGGGATTCCTTCAGTCTCCTTCAAGTAGGAAATAAACAATTGTGCCACAATGAGCAAGAGTGGTGACACGGGAATACTTACGGGTACATGGCCATCGTGCTAAGTTTGGTGTAGATGTCTCGATTGGGCGGCCCAACTGTATTACAGGTGAACGATTGCGGAGGAGGCATTTTGTGCTTCCGACAGAACTCCAAAGGACTACAGCCGTAGAACTGTTTCGTCTCGGGCAGGTCTGACTTGGCCGCTATCATCATACACGGGATTTTGCAGTCCATGAAGTATTGCTATGAAAGCAAAGGTGACATCCCTGTTTAAAAGCTGATCAGATCAAGAATGGTTTTCTTTTTGTTTTTTTAAAGAACCGTTAGCATGACAAGCGTACCTTGAAGACTTTAGCGCAGTATTCAAAGGAATATGGATTGCTGATGTCATACACCAAGCAGACGATGTCACAGGACAAGTCGGCGTCAGACAGGTAGTCCAAGTCAGGGAATACTTCATGAAGCTGAGAAGAACAATAATAATAATAATAATTATTATTATTATTATTAATAATTCTGTCTATTCTATAGCAGGGGTGGGCTGGAGATTAAACAGGGGCCAAATATTTCTTGATGCATTCTTTTAAAAAGCACAGCAGCAAAGGTGAGATTTAGCTTTAGCAATGAAACTAGCAAAGGGAATTGATAATAATAATAATAATAATAATAATAATAATAATAATACATTTCATTTATAAGCGCCTTTCAGAACTCTCAAGGACACTTTACAGTCACAGGATATTTTTTCCGTGGGTGAGCAGCGGCAGCCACACGCGCCAGCGTTCACTCAACCGGAAGTTGAGTTAATCAGAATCAGAAACCCTTTAATAGTCACACAGTGGGGACATTTCCACAGTATATATACAGTACATACATATGTTCTGTGTTCACAAGAAATAAAAATAAATTCTGATAGCGGCCCACCTGTGCATTTAAAAGTAAAATGCCATGTCTGATCACAAGTTGTGGGTGGTGAATGAAAGAATAAGATCACTAATAAAAGTGAGCGAAATAAATGCGGGAATTCTGGCATTCCAGTAAAATCTGAAAACAGCCATCAATCTTAGAGCAAGATACTTACTAGAAGGTATTTCTCCTGACCATAAACGAAAGTTGTGCTGATGGCAAAGTAGGATTTATGTTCATCTTTCATCATTTGCTGATGCTGAAACAAAAATGACAAAAATGATGAAACACAAATTGATAAAATAGGGAAAAAACTATCACATAAAGTAAATTCATTATGAAAAGTCGAGCCACCGTGACAAATAGATTTTTGACTTATTTTTCAGGGTTTACCATCAGGTTCTTCCCCAGAAGGGCTTGGAGGAAGCCGCTCTTCCCGCTGCCAACATCCCCGAAGATATTACAGCGGAAGACGCCACGTTGTGTCTGCTTTTTCTTCAAGTCAATCTTCTTATCTCTGGTCACTAGGGGATGGGGATGAAGGTGTCAGGTACGCCTCATGAGATTAGTTTGGATGTGTCCTATCCACGTCACATGCTTACAACAAAGGACTGTGAGTGAGTGAAGTGAGTGAGTGAGTGAGTGAGTGAGTGAGTGAGTGAGTGAGTGAGTGAAAAGATGTATTTCCAGTTTACCTGTTATCCCTGCTGTTTGGGACTCCTGCTCAGCAATAATCGAATAGCCAAGGTAGCCCAGGTACTCCAGGCAACGCTGGACATCCAGATAAGTTGTTAACCTGGACCATTTAAAATAAGAAGTGTAACAATAATAAGGCAATCATTTCAGGGTGTCCCCCACCTAGTGCCCAAAGACAGCTAGAATAGGCTCCAGTATGCCCCCCCGCCCGACCCTAATGAGGATTAAAGGGTCTGGAAAATGGTTGGCTGGATGGACAATAATAAGGGTAAACTTTGACAATTACAGGAATGTATAATTCTTAAAAAAAAAACATTCTAAAACCTTAGATAATTGACAAATTGTGTGGTTTCAACATACAAATAAATAAATACACAAATAAATAAACATTCAGTAAATTAATATTTAAAAGAATACAAAACAATTTCATTATATATGGTGCTGTTATTTTAAATTGGACAGATGGTTCAAATCATTTGTAAATGAGCTCAACTAAAGTCTGAATAAATAACTCAGTTTCATTTCGACTTTAGTTTTAATTCATTGAATTGGAATAAATGAACCAATAATTGAATAAAACAAATAAAAAGATATGTTGAGTATATATATATATATATATATAATTTATTAATATTTTACTCTGCAATAAGTGACTAGAATTTTGACTGGAGTTTTAATTAATTGAATTGTAATGAATGAACCAATAATTGAATAAAACTAATAAAAAGAAATGTTGAATATATATATATATATATATATATATATATATATATATATATATATATATATATATATATATATATATATATATATATATATATATATATATATATATATATATATATATATAATATTTTAATTGATATTTTACTCTGTGCAATAAATGACTAAAATCTTTGACTTTAGTTTTAATTCATTGAATTGGAATAACTGAACCAATAATTGAACAAAACAAATAAAAAGATATGTTGAGTGTATATATAATATTTGAATTAAGAAGTACAGACGACACATGACGGCTGATGAAACCTTTTCATCGATGGACCACTCCTGTCTGATTGAGAGCTTACAGACAAATTATTTTAATATTTTAAATTACTAGAACTTTGATTATAGTGTTAATTCATTGAATTGGAATAAATGAACCAATAATTGAATAAAACAAAAATAAATGTTGAGTGTAAATGTAATAATAAATTACTAGAAAATAAATACAAAAATAAATTACCAACAAAAAAAAAAGAAAAAAATGGGGGAACAATTTTTAAATCAATGCAACAAATACTGAAAGACTCTCGATAATGCAAAATGATCATTGGATAGATTGGAGCCCATGTGCCACTCCAATGTTTGAAAAAAAAAATGAGGCGACTCACGTCCATTGCGAGAGATAACCCTGGTAGGTGATCCAGCCCTGCTCGTTGGTGCACACCGTATTGTTGACGTCAGGACCCCAGGGCATGTAGGGAAAAACATCAAACAGGTCCCTCAGCTCCTCTGGCGACAAGGCACAGTCGCGATCCTGACAGAATACGGAACACAGCACATGAGTCCTTTTTCATTGTCACGCTTGCACTGCCAACAAGTGAAACAAAATCAAGTCTTCGAAGGGTGAGGGGGGTCAGTCAGCACCGGGTGATATCAGTGAGTAGGGGGGAGGTGCAGTAATGCAGTCTGAGCAGCTTTTGAGAGTTGAAAGACCACGCAGTCAGACATCTAGGATTATACCTTGTCATGTTTATCGAAGACACTCTGTAAGAAGAGGTAGGCTGTGTGGTTGAGCTCTGTGGTGCAGTCGGGAGGGACTTTCAGCCTGTAAGGTCACCATGAAAAACAGACAAGAGCATCTTAGAGTAGTGATCCCCAACATCCGGGCCGTGAGAGAAAGAATACAGAACTTTAATTACTTCTGTTTTATTGCACTGAAACGGCGATAAGTGAACTGCGAAATAGCGAGGAATCACTATCTTTATCTGTCACAACTTAACTAATTCACTGCCAGACATGTGCAAAAATGTGTCTGCTCCAGTGCCAGGGTTTTTGTCATTGTCACTTGAATTCCTAGACCCACAGAATATTGAGTTTTAGAACTACACAAACCTATTTTTATCAACTAAGATTTAGTTTGATCATAAAAGGATAGTCCAAATGAAATAAATAAGTTCCGCTTTAAAAAAAAAGTTTTTGTTATTTATCAATATGTTTTTATTGTATTAACTCATTCACTGCTAGACATGTGTCCAAAATGTGTCCACTCCGATGCTAGGGTTTTTGTCATTGTCACTCGAATTCCAGGACCCACAGAATATTGAGTTTTAGGACTACATACACATTTAATGCAGCATAAAAAAACCTTCTTCTTTCATAAAAAAAAACTTCTTCTTTCATCAGAGAAAAATAATGAATTCCTAAATTATATGAGTCTGGAGTTATATGAGCTTGAAATGAGGGTGGCTGTCCAAATTACAATACAATGCTATACATACATATTGGTTTATATAGCGCTTTAACGACAGCTGAAGCTGGAACAAAGCACTGGCATGGAACAAAGGGAAATGCTCCCCCCTTGTGTAAGGGGAAAAACATTAGCAGAGGTCTGGCTGGCGCTTTATCGGCACACAAGAAAAAAAAAACAACCTGAACTAATTCTGGAATGGCGCTCTACGCCATATTTTCAATTCATGAATAAATTCGTGAATGGCAGTGAATGAGTTAAAAAGGCCAGTCAGAAAATATTACATTAAACCATTCCATGGGGGGGAAAAAAGGTCGGGGGATGCCGCCTTAGAGGGGAAAAAAAGGGAAACGCACAGACGCAACGCACTACCGGTAGTCCCCGTTCAAGATGATTATGTCAACGAGAAGAAGACATACAGAGGGAAGAGGTAGTCCTGATTGAGCTCCAGGTCGTCGTCGTATCCGAACCTCCTCAGGACCGCCCACGTTGTTTCGTGTCGACCCCGCTGGATGAACAACGTGTGGAGGAACAAGAAACCTGAAGATGGAAAAAGTCACACAGTTAAAGACTAAAGCAGGTCGAGCATGTGGGTTTGTGTTTTAAAAGCGCCAACCTTTAAGAGTCAGTCCATTGTTGGACAGCCCATCTCTTAAATTCTTCCTCACGACGTTTTTCACATCCTCCAACGCCTGCGGCTCCAGTGGCATGTTGAAACATGTCCTCTACAAGGCGGGGTCACAAAATTTACATTTGTCGATTCGCATCTTTGGGGCGTCAGTCGATATCAGCAAACAAGGAGATTACCTGAAAGAAGTTAAGCTCAATATCGTTGAGAATACCATCGTTGTCTAAGTCGGACACTTTGAAGATTCGCGTCAGCGCTTTGACGCAAAGGGGCTTCATCTGGAACCAAAACACGACGATATGATGAATTTGCATTTACAGTCAACCTCTATGGAGCAGGGATGGGCTCAATACATGTCATTTTTGATTGGGATAGTTTTTTATTATAATTATATTATAATTATAATATAATATAATATATTATAATATAATTATAATATAATATAATTATATCATTATCATTACTATTATTATCATTACTATTATTATTATTGTTATTATTAGTACAGTGAGACCTCAACTTACGAACTTAATTGGTTCCAGACAGAGTGTGTAAGGCAAAAAGTGTGTATCTAAAAAAAAAAAATCCCATAGGAAACCATTAAAATGGGAATAATCCGTTCCCGGGTTTCCATAAAATATACTTTTGAACTAAATAAGACTTAAAACTACACACAACATACCTTATTCTATGTATAATAAATGTGCTATTGTATTGTAATGAAAGAAATACACTGCGTTGTATCATAAAGTCACTTTAGTTTATTTATTTTACATAATTTATGGCTTGATGGAATGGCGTTGGAGGTCGAAGGTCAAAGGGAATTGCTGTTTGGAAAGAGGCGCATTACATGAGGACTGTAATTAAAGAAATAAACTGCTGTAAAAGAAAGTTTTATTTACCTTTTTGATGGTCGTTGATGGCTTATGGAAGGAGAGTCACCTTCCATAAGGACTGTTGGTAACTTAACCTCTGGTGCTGTTCGGTCGTGTGCTTCCGCCGAAGATCACGCCGCCAGCCGTGGTGGGTGTGTATTATGAAAATAGTGCTTATTATAAGGTTTAATTATCATAAATTTGACGTTTGTAAGACGAAAAGTTTGTAAGTTAAGGTGTTTGTAAGTTGAGGTCTCACTGTATTATTATTATTAGTAGTAGTAGTAGTAGTAGTCGTAGTATTATTAGTATTATTATTACTTACATCCTTTTTCTCTGGACAGTAGAGAGGCCCAGTGGGATGGAGGACAGCCTTTTGGGCATAGTAGAACAGCTCTGAGATGTTTTTCAGATTTTTTGCTGAGCACTGGAAATACAAAAAAATAAATACATTAACGGTTTCAAGACAGTGGCGACTACTATGCCGCACATGAATTTGTAGGACATAAGCCTTGAACGCCGGGGAGGAATTACACTTGACTTGGCATGAGGGAGAATACAAAGTGACAGTTTGGCATGGCCAGACAGGGTATTAAAACTCAGGATCCGTCTGAGCACCATTATCCCGTCTGCAAAAAAAAAGACAGGTGATGACCTGAACGCAGAAAGTCTTTCATTACCATGTGCATGCTATTTAACAAAGAACAAAAAATACAGCAAGAATAGCATTACATAGCTTAGGAAATGAATATTTGGCTTTTGAGGATGGGCAACTCCTTTGACGTTCAGAAAGCATCATGCGGAAAGCGACTGAACGCAACAGTGAGCGTCAAATTTCTCAAAATAACTCAAACTAAGAGAGAGAGAGAGAGAGAGAGAGAGAGAGAGAGAGAGAGAGAGAGAGAGAGAGAGAGAGAGAGAGAGAGAGAGAGAGAGTTGCCTCCCTTCGAGTTTATATCCCAGGCATCCCCACAGCAGACATGGCCCATGCCATCTCACCAAGTACGAACGCAGAATGATCAGGTCAATCTTTAGGTGTTCCGGGTTACATTTTTTACAAATTAATCTGTTGTCAAAGTCACGGCCCAGGGGCCAAATCTGGCCCTCCACATCATTTTATTCGGCCCGTGAAATCAAATCAAACTTGTGAAATTCCATGGTGCTTGCTAAAGTCCGAACAAAAATTTCTAATTGTCGTTTGTAAACCACAATAACAGTCATTATTATTGACTTCAATTTTGAAAAGTAGTTATTTTATCGATTTCCCCAAATTTATAATGGCCCCCAAGAGGAAACCGTAACTACAATGTGGTCCGAGGCAAAACATGAGTTTGACACCCCTGGTCTAAAGTTTCTTATGCTGCATTGAATGTTTATGTCAATTCGAGTGACAATGACAAAAACCCTGGCACTGGAGTCGACACATTCTTGCACATCGTCTGGCAGTGAATGAGTTAAAAAAATTCTCATGAAAATAAAAAATATATTTTGTGATTGTGAATTGGACAATGTCAAACTGTGGTCACAGTGATTACATTAAATCGAGAATATTAATCCACTTGCGCTGTCTTATTCGTGAGAAAGGTTCCTCACCTCCACGCAGGTCTCGATCTCGCTGTACTGGTTCATAATGGGCAGGATGGCTTCCATGCTACTGTGTTCCACTAGGTCGGACTTGTTTCCCACCAGGATGAGAGGAACTCTGGACACACAGGAAAAATTTTAAAGGGCATCTGTGACAGAAAGTAGACATTTTTTTCCATTGTAGTGTGCTTGTCTACAACTGTTTAACCTTTTGAGGAGAAAAAAAGATATTCTCTTGAAACAACTAAAAATAGCCTTTTTTTCTGCGCTGTAATTTTTCTCTTTAGTTGCTGTTTAATTTTTCTGTCTGTTGAATGTGGGTCGTTGTGTTTAAAATGTTGAATCTTTTCTTCGATTTCAACATCTTTGTACTGCTTGGTGTGTTACGCATTGAATAGTAAAATCCACATTATATTCTGAGTGGCCCAAAAATATTTTTTCCCACACACCCTGGTTATTGCTCTGAAGTAACGGTGGTGCGTGTGGGAAATGTTTCCTCTCATCACTTCTTTTATTTATCTAGCTATCTATTTAGCTGGATACCGAACTGGCTATCTATTTGGCTTGCTAGCTTTCTATCTAGTTGTCTTACTATTCTATTTGAGTTACTTCCGGGTTGAGTGAACGCTGGCGCATGTGGCTGCCACTGCTCACCCACAGAAAAACTTATTGTGTGACTGTAAAGTGACCTTGAGAGTTTTGAAAGGCGCTTATAAATGAAATGTATTATTATTATTATTATTATTATTGTATTGGCGTTTTCATGTTTATTATGTGTGTTAAGTCATTATTAGTGCCTTGCACGCTGGGTCCGAGAGGACAGTAATTTATCTGTGCTGAATGTCATGCATATTAGCATATTTGACAATAAAGCTGACTTTGACTTTATTATTATTATTATTATTATCTATATGGCTATCTATTAGCTACCTACCTAGCCAGCTAGCTATTAGCAAGATAGCTATCTTTTTATTTATTTGAGTTATTCCGGGTTGAGTGAACGCAGGCGCGTGTGGCTGCCGCTGCTCACCCACAGAAAAAAAAAACGTATCCTGTGACTGTAAAGTGACCTTTAGAGTTTTGAATGGTGCTTATAAATGAAATGAATTATTATTATTATTATTATTATTATTATTATTATTATTATTATTATTATTATTATTTTATAACTAAAATAATTGAATAAAAATGAATGTTTACTTTCCACTTTATTTGCAGCGGTGAGGAAACTGGACAGGATCATCATGACACTTTTTTTAACCAAATACAATACCGTTAATTTCCGCTTCATGAGCAAAGTACAGTCTTTAAAAAAATTGATATGATCCAATACATACCTGCTGTCCTTGTCTGTGTTGTCAAGAATGAGTGGGATCCAGTAGCTGGTCACCTAAAAAAGATAATTTAAAAAAAAGGCACTATGATCCAAATTATTAGCATCACTTTATTTTCTGTAGCGCACATCCTTCGCCGAGTTGCAGGTGCGTTGGAGCCTATCTCAGAAATATCAGATCTCTTCCTGGTGGGCTGGCAGAAGCCGCTTTATTCTTGTTAGACTCACCTTCTCTATCGACGTCTTATTGTTGACGGAGTACACAATGCAAATCACATTTGCCTACAGGAAAAGAAGACAGCAAGTTCAAGCCAGCACTTAACATGGGACGGACAATTTAACAATCTCAGGAATGACCTTTGAGATCTCTTGGAATAACTGCTCATCTGTCTGCTCTGCATCTGCGAAGGGAAGACACATGATCTGATGAACGATCAAACATAGAACCACAATGTAAACCAGAAATTAAAGTAGAAAAGAGTGTGCTTGTTTGAAACAATAGGGTACAGTTACTGTCATGCAATATTAATGAAATGTGTACATTCATTTCACAAGATTCTAATGTCTACTCGATAGCATGCAGCTGAATGACCTTCAAAATAAGATTCTCGATTTACTTTACAACTTACTAATGGTGAGTACTACTTTTTCATGCTCTATGTCTATTTTTTTACAGTTAGTAATGTTCAAATGCTACTTAAAGGACAACCGACCCCATTTTTTTTGTTTACTAACTGACATCAGAAAAACGTTTTATAGCATGTAAAATACCCAAAACACACTGGCTGATATTTTTAGTCAAATGCAAAACACCAATAAAAATGACTTAAAGTGTCCCAAAACTGCCACAAAATGAGTTCGGAACTGGGCAGATTCAGAAAGTCCCGCCCCCTTGTTCGTGACATCACACCAGGATATTCCTTCACAAACTGCCTTGCTGCAGAATCAAAACAATGGATTCAGAGAGTTCAGATTCAGAGAAGATGCTTTCTTGTTACTCATCCAGTTCTGAATATGATTCAAATAGTTGTTAAGAGGAAAGCATAAATGTTTGCAATTAATTAAAGAAGTCCTTCCGTATTAATTCAAGCCGTCTGGACTCCAATGTAGCGCCCGGAAAATGCACAAGATGGCGCACAAGCTTTGTTGGAAATAGGCTGATTTGTCCGCTGGGAATTTGTGTAAACTTACACCTTCTTTGTGCATGTTAGCGCAATTGGCTGCGATACAAAACGATTCACCATTGCATTATTTATGTATTTTTCCTTCTAATTTCGCGATCAACATGCTGTTTTCAGATGAAAAAAGTACCCAAAATGCATTGTGTGTCGCTTTCTCAGTCAGGGGCGTTCCCTCCGTGACGTCACTTAGGGCATCGTCATCAACTCGAAAACAAGACTTCATGAATATTCAGTGTGAGTCTTAAAACGTAAAATTAAGCTCTATGCGGTGGAATCTTTGTAAAATGCGCTCAGTAGAAGTCATTTGAAGTGATTTGACAAATTATGGACGCAACTTGTCCGGAAGTGTCGGTTGTCCTTTAAAACATTCCCTGTGTAGTGAATGAAGCACCTGAAAAGTCGACAATGTGTGTGGGGACTCTTTCTGGAGTGACATCTGCAGGTATGGTTATCTCCTCAGCTCGGTAAGGAACCTGACAGAAAACATTCACTCATTAAGCTGATCTCGTCTCAACACACCGCAGGTACTTTCGGTGGAGTGTAAGGAGAGTTAATTATCCTTACCACAGTTGGGAACTCCTCGCTGACCAGGGACATGATGAGAGACGTCTTTCCCACCTTGGCTGTAGATCAAACAACAGAAGTGAGAAATTAGAAGTTAATGCACCAAACTACACCATGTTTTAAATAGCATATAGTATGATGCAAACATCACACATGGGCTAAGATTTAATTTGAACATACAATTGCGTGTGTGTGTGTGTGTGTGTGTGTGTGTGTGTGTGTGTGTGTGTGTGTGTGTGTGTGTGTGTGTGTGTGTGTGTGTGTGTGTGTGCGTGTGCGTGCGTGCGTGCGTGTGTGTGGGCGCGCGTGCATCAGTGTGTGTGTAAAAGCTTTTTATTGGTCAGTAATAATCATGCAGTGTTGATGATTTATAAAGAAACTTAAAAAAAAATATTACAATAATACATTGAAAGTACCAGCATACTAAACCATTATGGATGCTTTCGGTTGTACATGGGAAAACAATTCTTTGCACTTTTGTGGGCAGAATTTTCCAGGGTCTTCCAAAGATCAATCAATAACCATTTTTTCCGTCAAGGAGCCAACTTTTTCATTCATCATGAATGCACGGAACAGCTCATGTGTTATCACACTTTACATCATAAAATCCCTCATGGGCACCTTTAGCCATCCTAACAATGTATTATATAAATTTGTATTACCGCAACAAGTATTGGGGTTGCACATGTGGGAAATTAATGACATCCAGACATTCGGTTCGATGAAGATGGACATCACGCTGCAGCGAAATGACTTTTTAGTAGGGAGGTACACTCACGTTCGCCAACCAGCAAGATCCTGACGTCCTTGCGCATCGTCACCAGTGTGTCGTTCACCGTCTCCACGGACGTACAATGTGTCACACATTTATGCTCCCGTGGGCAAGGTAGAGACTGGCAGCCCGGCTAGCGAGATAGCTAGCTAGCCGCTACTTTCGAATGTTCTCAAACGACATTTACAAGCTCAATGTAAGAAATCGTTGAACCAATATTCCACCCCTAAGACGTTTATGTGAGTCGTAAGCCACGGGGTGACGAGAAGCCCCGGTGAAAGTGTAAACGCGAGCTGACTTGGTTAATCTACTCTAACTGCATTAGCAGGCGGGAGGGAGGCTCTTTGACCACGCCCCTTCTAGTCAGCTGACCGAGAAGCACGACCTTTTAAATTAAACTTTTCTTTTTCTTTCTCTTTCTTTGGGCTTCATATTTTTGAAAAAAAAATACTGAAAAAAAGTGAAACAATGGGTGGATTGTACTCTTTGTTAGATTCTCAATGAGTGCAACTATTAAAGAAGATTGATTCATTATATTGTGGCAGCTGGAAAGTGTTCTTACAAAAACACGACAAATATTCTTTATTTGAGCCATCACTACATAAGTTAAATAACACGAATGTCAGTACTTAAACAAACCTCTCACCGATGTTGCAGAACAACCATAACACGTGAAACTACACGCGCACAATTATTTACATCAAGGGAAGAGTCCATGCAAACTATGTCAAACACACGCAACTACGTATTTAATACATACACCTCACCTTACCTATATATTCATTTTAGTAGTGAGGCTTTTATAAGGCAGGTGTCTCCCAATACATTTAATGGGATTTAATATAATAGTGACAGTCTGCATTGGTGAAAGACGATTTAAAAAGATTGATTAGAATTAGATACTTGCACTATGTACAGTTTTTTTATGAAACGGTTTTGCACGTTTACAGGATACAGTTGACATTTTTATTTTGCTATGCTTAGAACATCTTTTTTTCTATCCTTTCACCCCCCGCCCCATCCCCTTTCAAATTGCTGCTGTGGACTGCAAATTTCCCTACTCTGATTAGTGTTATTTTTGTGTGCGTGTGACTGTAAAGTGTCCTTGAGAGTTTTGAAAGGCGCTTATAAATGAAATGTATTATTATTATTTATCATGTGGCGACCCCTTGAAGGGAAAAGCCGAAAGGAAAAGATTTATCCTCACTCAGGTTTTTGACGAACTAAACGCTCGACGGCAGTGCGGTAAAAATAAAGATATCTCCGGATCTGTTTGTAATGCTGTTGTTTAACCCGGACATTTTAACGAAACGGACACAAAATAAAAGCAGTATTTATTCGATGTCCCAATTGAAGAAAGACTAATACGAAAAGAAATATTTATTAGTGAACATGTGGGTCGCCAAGCGAGTTTTGTCGTCTGTTGCCCATAGTCGTAAGTACGGTTCAATTTCATTTAGCCGTTAATTGATTGCAGTGCGTGGATATTTTGGTGGTTTACACACTGAAGTGGCTTGTGTGTAAAAACTTTCAAAAACATAGTTGTTCACTATCTTCTCAAATGATTCAATGTAAAACGAAAAACCTTATCTTGTAAATAAATAGTACAGGTGGTGAAAGTAATGTCTGGATCTGGCGGTCATGCCATCAAAACACGTTTCGCTGTGAACGAAAAAAAAAGATAAACTGGCTCATGACATGGAAAAAGTACACCATACCAGTATTTTTTTCAATGCCAAAAACTGCTGTTTTTTATGTTGGCACGAGACATTGTATTTAATACAATAAGTCATTCTGAGCCATGAAGAATATTTTACTTCTCTGTTCTGTCATCATTAATACGCTCCTATTCACCATCTTCAATATTCCTACAATTCCATTTTATGAATCCCAAAGACCACATACTATCAATGCGAATCTCAAAGGCGATTGTCTTTACCTCCCGTTATTTATATCAGATTGTGATCCAGAGGTTTAACATAGTATGGATTGCAAAGATAACAGTTTTAAAATTTTGATATGAATGAATAATTTAGGTCCCCTGTGTAGGTCACTATCCTGGTGACTCCAGCTTGTTCCGACGCCCTCGACCAGGTTCACTCTGTGATATGGAGCTGCGTTACCTCCAGTGCACATGCTGCTGGAGGAGCAGAATTCCGGTGGCGGGAATCGAGAGCATCAACGGCACCATTTCTACACCCTGCGAACAGGACAACAATGATGAGCACACAGCTCCTCTAGATGCCTGCTACACCTCTAAGCAGCGTGACGCTATTCTGACACTGCTTAATAACGCCTCGGTCACTGAGCTGGCGGGCGTCAAGCTCCTCCGAGGGCGTAAATCTGTCAACATAGTGGACTACCGGAGTAAACATGGACCCTTTAAGACACTTGAGAGTGTGGTTAATGTGCCGCTGCTAAAGCACAAAAGCGCCGTAGTGGTATTTGAGTCCATCCTCAACCCGGTGAAGAAGAAGGTGCGCGTTCAGCTGGCCAAGTTTATAAGGCCTGAGGTGGACAGGTCCTGGTTGGAGGTAAGCATATAATTGTTGCTTTACAGGTGTGTTAAATTTTTGCTATGGCCATAATACCAGTTCTCGTGTCATGACTGTAAAATCAAAAGAAAAGTTGACAATACATCCTAATTTATATAGTGCTTTCACAACAGCTGTAACAAAGCGCTTCACGTAATAGTCAAAACAAAGCAAAATAATAAACACAACAGAAACATAAAAACATGGACAGCTGTGCAATATTAACGACTTTCCCCATGTACTCTGAGTACAACACAAACACTTTATGACATGAAGCGGTTCTAGATGAAAGAGGAGAGGATGAAAGCCTCCTTTTCACTAGTGGATCAGAGCCATCATGGTGAAATGTGCACGTCTGCTACAAGCTTAAGTTTTGAAATCAAACACGAAGCTGTAGCACTCATTGACAAAAGAGATTGTCTCACATCTCCTGTCACACGCAAATCCGCTTCAATTCCAAGCCGTGACAGTTCCACATACGCATCGGCACTCTGCGCTGACGGTCCTTTCTTCTCATAACGGGCTCCTTAAGCCATGCATCCATCCAGCCGCAGACTGTCCAACAGCACCAAACCTTTCCGCTGAACAAAGCTGGGCTGTGAAAAATATTTATATTTATTATTATTTATACAGTATATAAATACAATTGATTAACACCACTCAGAAAAAAGTAAGAGCTGTTTTTTATGCATTTCTGTGATTCTCACAGTCTGTCTTGCAACCTCTTGATAAGACGCTAAGATTAATACCATAGTCACTTTTCCGGATAACATAATTGTTTGAAACCTTCTGAGAAAAATGATATTGATCCATTTTTTTTGGTCTTATTGTTTAATCCAGGATGCCAATTCCATCGTTTCACTGGTGTGCGCCACTAATCGAATAGCGTGGGCACACGTGGGCCGAGAGATGACCGTCATGGAGTGGCAGTATGTCGATTGTCCAAACTTCCTAAAAGGCACCTACATGGCGTCAGCGTACTTACACGATGTGAGTCTGATTCTTAACCACCACCCATTCATGTCATCAATGACCTACGTTGTGGTGTAAAAATGGCATTTTTGCGATCATCAGGTGTCAGCAGTAGTGTCCCTCCTCCCTTCGGCGGATTTCTACATCGTTGAGAAGCCGTCCATCTCAGTGCAGAACACAGCTCTGTTTCCAGTCATGGCGCATATGAGGACAGTGGAGGCGATGTTATTTGCACTCTTGGAGCCCAGAAATTTTCCACAGAACACCAACGTTCCTCCCAGGTTTGGCACTTTTGCTCGGAGCTCGACATGTTTTTTGACACCTAACCTAACATAGCTCCTTCTCCACACAGAGTTCTGAACATGATGCGCACCGCAGTAGGGCGCCAATTTGGACTCATGGTGGGCGAGTCGCGGACGAGTGGGGCGCAGATGGTGCGGCAGTTGATGACGGAGTCTGTCACGCAGAAGATGCCGCGGATAAACTTTCCGCCGGAGCTACTTGTAAAATACAGGCACTGGTTTCAGATGAGCAGCAGAAACGGCGGAGGAGAGGAGCTCTGTGATGCTCTGTTACAAGCCGTGGCTTTTTACGAGCTGCTTAGTGAATCCTCTGCTTAGCCGCCGCTGATCTGCGATGCACACATTGAAAAAACACATTGGTGGGCAACCTTGTTTTTTTTTTGTCTTGCTCAACTTCAAGGTTACTATTTTAAAGGACAACCGACACCATTTTCTTGTTTCCTAACTGACATCAGAAAAACGTTTCGTAGCACCTAAAATACCCAAAACTTTCACTGATATTTTTAGTCAAATGCAAAACACCAATAAAAATGACTTAAAATGTGCTAAAGCTGCAAAAAATTAAGCTGCGAATTGGGCATTTTCAGAAAGTCCCGCCCCCAGTTCCTGACATCACGCCAATACGTCTTGCCTTGCTCGAGAATCAAAAAAATGGCTTCAGATTCAGAGAAGATGCTTTCTTGTTACTCATCCAGTTATGAATATGATTCAAATAGTTCTGAAGAGGAAAGCATAAATGTTTGCAATCGATTAAAAAAGTCCTTCCGTCTCATTTTGAGGCATCTGTACTCCAATGTAGCGGCCAGAAAATGCACAAGATGGCGCCCAAGCTCCGTTGGAAATGGGCTGTCGGCTGGGAATTTATGTCAGCGAATATCAAATACAGTAAAGTCTCATTATATCGATATTCTCGGGAGTCCGAAAAATATCGATATAACCGGGACTATCGATATATCCAACCGTGCGCGCATGTAATTTTCTCCTTGCGTGCATAGAAATAGTATCGTAATAAGCGGGACTATCGATATAACCGATATCGATATAACGAGACTTTACTGTAGTAGTCTTGGTGCAACACACAACGATTCACCATCGCGTTATTTATGTTTTTTCTTTCTAATTTCGCCATCAACACGAAGTTTTCAGACCACACAAAGTACCACAAAATGCATTGTGTGTGGCTTTCTCAGTCAGGGGAATCGTTGGGATCGTCATCAACTCGAAAACAAGACTTCCGGAATATTCAGCGTGAGTCTTAAAACGTAAAATATAGCTATATGACGTGGAATCTTTGTAAAATACGCTCAGTAGAAGTCTTTTGAAGTGATTTTACAAATTATGGACACAACTTGTTCGGAGGTGTCGGTTGTCCTTTAACTGGGGTGTGGAAATATTCATATCACGGCTTATTTCAGCTTTTGTGCTCAAATGGAAAAAAAACTGGTGCAGATAAAAAGTATTACTCACCGTTTGCTTTTTGTGTCTGAATATTTATTTCTAAGGGAAATATTTATTTCTAAGAGAAAAAAAAAGTTATTGCATTTGGATAGAGCAAACTGGTCACAAGTTGCTCACATTTGATTTAAAGCAGATATATTATGAGATGTGAATTACTTGTACTGTAAAACATTAGTTGGTTCTTTAGTGTGTAAAATCGGGTAATAAACTCTTGTCATTTTCTCATCAGACAATGTTGGAAAATTTTGGATGGGCACCTGTTTTGTTGGTGAGGTTGGATGCATGATCATTGATATGGTTAAATGTCCCGTTAGAGTTTTGAATGCACATCAGAATCATAAAGCCTTTAATAGTCCTACAATGGAGGGCTTGGAGCTAATCAATGCATGGCATTCATTTTGCGTTTTGGACTTGAGAGCTTTCCATCACTGGAAATTTTTAATAACAAAACAAAAAGTCAAAAATTATTCATTGTTCATTTTTGTTCCCAGTCACTTGGAGGGCCTTGGCAACACCTAAGTAGCTCTTACTTCCTCTAACTACCTCATGCAGCTCTACCGCTTGTAGACATGAAGTACGGTAATAAAAGCCAAATTTGGTACATTTCCTTGACACAGAATCAACCTTCAAAACGACAACTAGAAATTAATTTTTGATCCTTTGACTATTATTTTATTATTTCATATATATGTATTATTTTAATGTCATGAAAATCATATGAAGACACCTCTATGAATGCATAGAATTTCTCCTTAAAATTGTCTTTATTTAATTTTGGTCTACTTTGTCCATTGTGCAATAAAAAAATGTGACCGCGATGCTTGAACAGTTTAAAAAAATAAATGTATTTAGGATTCAGGGTTGCGCATAATTTCAGCAGCTGTCTCAACATTAATGTTGACAGTTTAGAGTACATTGGATGAGTGGAAAATAAATCGTGAGGTAGTTTTGTGTGTGTGTGTGTGTGTGTGTGTTTTAGTCTGTCAAATGAGAAGTGGAGAAATCTTGGGCTAGGAGTTTGAGTGTTGACTTGGAGAGGCCCAGGTGTAAGCTTCGGAGGTAGTTCACACACCTGTGCAGAAGAAATTGATAATTTTGGAAGAAAAAAAAATAGCAAAAGCACAATAGAGCGAGCAGGGATAATTATTTACTGATCTGCAGTCAAGTATTTGGAATTTTGACACCATTTTTTAAATCTCGACACACTTACCGGTATATGACCATTTACCACATGTTAAAAATAATGATGCAATTCTACTACAGCATTTTCTGTATTACCGTATTTTCCAGTGTATAAGGCACACCCGAAAACCTTCATTTTCTTCCAAAGATGACCCTGCACGTTATACGCAGGTGCGCCTTATATGTGAAGTCCTATTGAGCCACAACAGGTCTCGCAACTACTGTCGGCTCCATTTCCCCCTGTAGAAAAAGTAGTCCATAACCCCAGCCTCCATTGTAGTGCCTTATGGTGTGGTGTGCTTTGTATATATATATATATATATATATATATATATATATATATATATATATATATATATATATATATATATATATATATATATATATCTATATATATATATATATATATATAAACTTTTTTCATTCATTGAAGATGCGCCTTATAGTCCGGTATGTCTTATATATGGAAAAAAGTTTGAAAATACACCATTCATTGGGCGTCCACCTTATCCTTACTCCTGTGCGCCTTATACACCGAAAAATACGGTACTTCCTGTCATTGACTGAAGAGTAGAATTTAGCCATTTTTGCTGACATAAAATTGTTCCAATTCCCTAACCCAATCAGTCATTGTGATCTTGATCAATCAAGAGTCATTTCAATTCAAACAAATCCGAAATTGATGAAGGTGATGATTGCTTGCTCACCTGGACGACTCGTACTCTTGATGCCTTGTAGAGCGACCGATGGAGCGGAGGGCAGGTAGGTAATCAATGCACACAGCCTTTCTGTTTCCCAGCAAGCCAAAGTGCTCACTACTGAGCACCGCGTGGCTAATCTTGTATCTCTGATGGCACACGCTGTGGATAAAGGCACATGTCAAGCACTGGTGTCAAAGTCAAGGCCCAGGGGCTAAATCTGGCCCGCCGCATCATTTTAATCGGCCCGTGAAAGGAAATCCAACTTGTGAAATTCCATGATACTTGCTAAAGTCTGAGTCAAAATTTCAAATTGTCCCATGTAAACCGCAATTACAGTCATCATTTTTTACTTCAAATTTGAAAACTGGTTATTCATTCAATTATTGTGCGCTCTATATATAATCTGTATAATATTCCCGAATTTATTTAGGAATTGGAGCGCATGACACAAATGGAGCGCCATTCACAAATTTGTTCAGGTTTTGCTTTTTCTTTCTTTTTTGGGGGGGCGATAAAGCGCTGGTCAGATCTCGGGCAATGTTTTTCCGTGCCACGAGGGGGCAGCATTTGCCTTTTGTCCACGTTAGCGCTTTGTTACAGCTTCAGCTATTGTTCAAGCGCTACATTAATCAATATGTCTATTGTATTTCGTACAGCCGCACTCATTTCAAGCTCAGATAACTCCAGACCCATATAAATCAGGAATTAACATTTTTTTTCTGATAAAAGAAGAGAGTCTAAGGTCCCTAGCACTGTAGTGAACGTTTATGAAGTCCGAAAACTCAATGTTCTGTGGGTCCTGCAATTTAAGTGACAACGACAAACACCGTGGCACTGGAGTGGACACATTTTTGCACATCGTCTGGCAGTGAATAAGTTAAACATTCTAATGGCTTCCCCATAGTCATAACCCCCTGAGATGAAACCATAACTACAATGTGGCCCACAGCAAAAAAAAAAAATGAGTTTGACAACCTTGCTTTAAAAGCTTAAAAACTATCTAACTTTCTCTCTATTTGACTAATTCCGGGTTGAGTGAATACTGGCGCATGTGGCTGCCACTGCTCACCCACAGAAAAACTGATCCTGTGACTGTAAAGTGACCTTGAGAGTTTTGAAAGGCGCTTATAAATGAAATGTATCAATATTATCATCATCATCAGAAAAAGCTCAACTTATCCAATCCTCTTTTTTCACCCCAAAAAAAAAAAAAAAAAAAGCCCATGTGTAGTCCTGAGTGTGATTGGAATACAGAACACTCACATTGGGTCAGCAGGAGGTTGACGAGTGAGATGGGTTTGTCCAGGTTCCGGTCTGTTCATCTGCGCTTCAGTCCCAACATCCGACATGTGACTCCAACACCTACGACACCCCAAAACCTCCGCAGCAGCCCGAATTTCCAAGAGTCTCTCCCGGCCGTGATTCCTCACTTCCTCCTCGCTTGATTCGTCCAATAAACCGTCTTTAATGTCAGCGCCAGTCCAGACGAAGTCCCTTGTGCATGCCAATGGATCGAGCGCTTCTGTTGTTGCGACTGTGGCGTCGATGTATGACATCACATCAAAAAAGTCAGCCAGACCAATCAAGCATTTCAAGTCTACATTGGCGCCATTTTGTTCGCTCCTGTGATGTAGCGTCGGAGAGGAGGAGCATCTGCGTGTCAAACGGGATGCGGTTACCATCACGCTGCGAAACCCAAGTCCATCATTCAATGGGTTGATATCTGCTGCCGCCATCTTAGACTGGAGGAGTGGAGTTTTACCCCACATGGGTATCAGCATCTCCAGGTTGGAGTACAGTAGAGGAACATCTCTTCTCCAGCTTTCCACCAACTTGTTCATGTCAGCTTCGGTCGGCAGATTCTAAGGAATCGTAGAGAAACTAAACCTCACTGGTAATTGAGCGTTAAAATAATACCTGTAAGTTTAGCGATGAAAAGGTTTCTTCAGCCATCATCTGTACTTCTTTGAAGGTGCCGGACGGTTTGCTCCTCATCCAAAAAGCTTCGTCAGCAAACAAAATTTTTGCTGGTAGCTAATGTCCAGAGGTGGCGGTTCCAGACCTCTGCATTGATAGGTCCCTGCTCTAAGGTCGGGGGAGCAGCGGACAACTCCCTTAAGCTAATCTGATTACTTCTTTTGTTCAGTCTGATTATCTCTAGTGGTCTCTAGTGCCTAAATTGGCTCTGATTGCCCCATTAGCTCTGGTATCACTTTATCAGCATGAAACCTTCGAGCGGGGACCTATCAGAGGAGAGGTCTGGCACCGCCAAACTTTGTCCATTAGGGATATATAGAGGGCCAGCACAACTCTTGTGATGAGGAGTGAAACGTCCGGCACATTCAAAGAAGTACAGATGACAGCTGAAGAAACCTTTTCATCGATGGACGACTCCTGTATGACTGAGAGCCTACAAGGACGTACCTGTAAGTTTGTATACCCACACGACGCTCACCTAATCACAAACTTGCAGTGAGGTAAAATTCTTCCTTCACAAAGATAAAGAAATATGGTTCCTACCCAGGCTGACTTAACCATATAAGATTGATGTTATGAGCCTAATAAAGGCATATCAAATCCAATCCAATTTTGTTGAGGCAGAATTAGATTTTGTATTTAACTTGTTTCATTTTTCCAACGTGTGTAACATACCTTCAGAATGTTCCATATATGATTTTGACTCACAGGATGAAGACCCAGCATGCTCGCAGTGCAACCTGAGCTTGGTTGGGGAACTCGGAGACGTTGCCCTTCTACAATGATGCCTTTCCAAACAAACACACACACACACACACACACACGCACACACACGCACGCACGCACACGCGCACACACACACACACACACGCACACACGCGCACATGCACACACGCACGCGCACACACACACACACACACACACACACACACACACACACACACACACACACACACACACACACACACACACACACACACACACACACACACACACACACACACACACACACACGATATACGCAAACGATTGCTTTTCGCAGTCCAACATTGTGGCTAAAGTGTATCACGAAAGAAGCACAACAACCTTGAAGACTTTTCACCCAAAGCTGAAGCTGAAGGAGACAACGTCGGACGTCACCATCGGCGAGCGCGACCAGGCTTCTCACGTCGTCAATCTCCATTTTCACTCCCTCGGCCAAACACAGAAGTTGCAGGTAGCTGCAGACGTTCACCTGTTGCGAAGCAATTTGCATTAAAAGATGGTTGACATGAAGATGGGTTAAAAAAGGAGGCGGATCTTACAGATGATGGAGGCTTAAAAACAACTTCTTTCAATTTGCTGCCGAATCGCTCTCTGAACGTAGGATCTATGGATGAAATAAAAAGCATGCATCAGATTCAAATATGGCTAGTGACTCAGCATCATTCATTAATTTTACCCCCTGGTGCTTTCTACTATCATTGTGACTGCTTTATTTCCTGTATATGAAAGTTGTCCATGTTAAGTGCTTTGTTACAGCTTCAGCTGTTGTTAACTCATTCAGTGTCATTCACGATTTTATTCGGGAATTGAAAATATGACGTAGAGCTCCATTCCAGAAAGTTGTGGGTTTTTTCATGCTTGGGTGCTGATAAAAAGCTAGCCATGGCCTCTGGCAGCATTTCCCTTTTTTCCCCATGTTCGTGCTTTTATTCCAGCTTCAACTGTTGTTCAAGTGCTATATAAACCAACATGTATCTAATGCATTGTATTTTGCACAGCCGCCCTCATTTCAAGCTCATATAAATCCAGACCCATATAATTTAGGAATGAACTCTTTTTTTCCTGATGAAAGAAGAGAGTCTCAGGTTTCTTCCACTAAATTCAATGTTTATGTAGTCCTAAAACTCAATATTCTGTGGGTCCTGCAATTTGAGTGACAATGACGAAAACCCTAGCACTGGACTGGACACATTTTTGCACATCGTCTGGCATTGAATGAGTGAAAGGGCTATATAAAATCAATATGTATTGTAACATCATTTCCAGAGTTAAATATGCAAGATCATGGTGCCAGTAAATGCTCTCTGTCTCCAAAAGCATAATAATAATGATAACAAGAAGAAGAAAAATGAAACATTCTTATTATTATTTTTATAAAAATAATAGGTTATTTTTTAATATTTAATTGAATAGACCATGCCATCTATATTAGCACATTTTAAGTGCATTAACCACATTTTCCCCATGTATAAGGCGCACCCCCAATGAATGTTGTATTTTCAAACTTTTTCCATATATAAGGCGCACCGGACTATAAGGTGTAACTTCAGTGAGTGAAAAATGTTTTCCCAAAATAACATAGAAATATGTAAACGTTTTCCAAATATAAGGCACACTCTCTTATAAGGTGCTACGGTAGAGGCTGGGGGGTTGCGCACTACTTCTTCTGACAATAGTTGCGAGACCAGTTGTGGCTCAAAATTACTGCACATATAAGCCGCGCGGTCATCTCTTGAAGAAAATGAAGGCTTTTGGGTGTGCCTTATGAAATGTCCTTTAGAGTTTTGAAAGGTGCTCAAAAATAAAATGTATTTTTATTATTATTTACCGTTTGTGGTGAGAACAACTGGTCTCTTGGTCGTCATCATGAAAGTCTTGACAGCTGTCAAGAAACCGACATCCTCTTCAAATATGACATCAACCTATGAGACATCAAACAGAGTAAATACCGAAATGTACACTGGATGGGATTTTCCTGCGTGACCGTCGCACCTCTTCAAACAGGATTAGCGACGTGGCTCCTTTTTTGTTCTGCGGTCTCGTTTGATGCTCAAGCCCAAGATCCAGTTTGTCACGCGGCGTCTCCGCCGGCGACGGATTGCGCAGGTGATTCGCTTTAGCCTTCATCTTAAAGAAGTTTGTCAGAATGACAGCGGCTGGACTCTTCTTTCCTGTGAATCTGCGGCGGTATACGGTGTGCTTTTTTGAGCTGGGGGCTATTTTCTTGAGAGGTGGCAATTTGCCTCCTAAAGTAAAAAAAAAATGCAAATTGATGATAGTATAATTCACCACTGAAAACAAGTTACATGCTATCTTAGAGCTTTTTCATTGGATGATTTTTCAACAAAAAATCAATTCAATCATTATCAGATGAGATAAAGCAAGTGTCAAAGTCAAGGCCCGCGGGCCAAATCCGGCCCGCGAAAGCAAATCAAACTTGTTAAATTCCATGACGATTGCTGAAATCTGAGCCAAAATTTTATATTTTTGGATGTCAACCACAATAAAAGTCATTATTCTTGACCTCAGATTTGAAAACGAATTATTCATTAATTTGCTGTGTGCTTTATATGTAATATTTGAAGGGATTTAAACATTCTAATGGGTTCCCCAAATTCATAACCGCCCTCGAGAGGAAACCATAACTACAATGTGGCCCGCGGCAAAAAAATGACTTTGACACCCCTGAGATAAAGCAATTAACTAATTTACTGCCATTTACAAATGTATTCAGGAAGTAAAATATATGACCTAGAGAGCCATTCTCGAATTTGTTCGGGTTTTGTTTTTTCATGCTTGCGTGCCGATAAAGCGCTGGCCATGGCCTCTGGCAAAGTTCTTTCTTCACCACAAGGGGCAGAATTTACCTTTTTTTTCTACGTGAGCACTTTGTTCCAGCGACAGCTGTTGTTAAAGCGCTATATCAACCAATATGTATGTATTCCATTGTATTTTGGACAGCCACCCTCATTTCAAGCTCATATAACTCCAGACCCATATCATTTAGGAATTAACTTTTTTTTGTGCCGAAAGAAGAGAGTCTAAGCTTTCTAACGCTGCATTGAATGTTAATGTAGTCCTAAAACTCACTATTCGGTGGGTCCTGGAGTTGAATTGACAATGACAAAAACCCTGGCCCACATTTTTGCACATCAGGCAGTGAATGAGTTAAAGATATTATCCATCCATCCATTTTCCAGACTGCGTTATCCTCATTTAAACATTTTAACCAATTTTAGAGGGGATTTATTATAATTTTTTTTCATATTAAGGCAGTCTTGCCAATGTAAATGCTCAGGTATGTCTGTACGTTCCCCGTAACAGACTGGAGACCACTCCAAGGTATGCCCACCGACAAACCTCATGAGGACAAGTTCTTCACAAAATGGATGAATGCACGGCAGGAAGAAAAAAAAATGGGGGGAAAGGGGGTATGATTTTCCTAGGTTGTCATCCTACCGTCTAAATGTTGACTTTTAGAGGAGCAGCCTCTGGTGCCGTAGTTGTGAAAGTAGGCCGGTTTAAGCGGGTCCTTCGCAGCCGTCTCGACCAGGTGAGATTGGGTCGCCTCTTTCAGCTGACACAGAACCTGACGCCCGTTACGTTGCGAGGAAGAGTTCACCTCAAACACCTGTCGGTTCATATGGAAAAAAAAAGGAAATTGACGGTGTTCACAAGATTTTGATTGATGAAGATTTTACAGGTACAGTGGTACCTTGGCTTACTAACTTAATTGGTTCCCAGACACAGTGTGTAAGGTGAATAGTGCGTATCCCAAAAATTAATTTCCCATCGGAAACCATTAAAATGAGAATAATCCGTTCCCAGGTCCCCATAAAACATAATTTTCTACTTTCTAAGCCTTAAAACTACACAAAATATACCTTATTTTATGTATAATAAACGTGCTATGGTATTATAATTAAAGAAATCAACTGTACTGTATAGTAAAGTGGTTTTATTTACCTTTGTGATGGTCGTTGATGGCTTGATGTAATGGATTGGTCGGTTTAATCAGCATTAAACACTTGAGGAACATAGCCTTCTTTCACCATCTTGAGGAATGATCCCTTGTAGGTGCTTTCTCTGTGCTAATTTTACCTAGTTCCTCAACAATTATGTTCTGTGTAGCTGGGTTGATAGCTTTTTGCATCAAGTGTACAGATGGCTTGTGCGGGTTATATGTGGAGCCTGATTGATGGGATATTTTAACCTGGCAGTCTACACTCTGCCTTTGAATTATCAAAGTTGAAACAAGTCCAAATTTCACAGTTTACTGTACACATTTTCTCACTCTCTCTCTGTCGTCTGCCTGTCTCTTTAATGTTTAACCCACCCTCCACCCCTCACTGCTGCGTTCTTGACCAATCACTTAGCATTAACCGCCAACTGGGGGCGGGGAATAGAGGACCAATACAAGCCGGCTGCCATTTTCTTTTAGGAGAACGGGCTCGTTCGTGAACGACACATCACTCATTGTGGCAGCTCCGTCTGTATCCCGAAAAATAGTTCATATGCCAAGGTTAAATTTTCATAAATTTAACGTTCGTAAACCAAAAAGTTTGTAAGCCAAGGGGTTCGTAAACCAACGTATCACTGTCCTGACCTTGAATCCAAGCTCCTGAGCGCAGGCGTATACGGATGCCGTCTTGCCTACGCCTGTAGGACCCGTGATCAACATGGTGTTGCACAGTGGCTTCTCATGGTTTTTTTCAAAGCCAACCTCACCCTGGAAGTCTCCACAATCCCACGAATCTGCATTCAAATTACATGTGAGGCATTGAAGGTGACGTTACACAAGATTTTTTTTTTCCACACAAATGTGAGCGTAACAATTAATGCACATCACAATGCAATGAATATTATGACAAAGTTCTAATTGCAAAAGAAAAGTAATTTCGAAGAAAATAAGACTTCATTTTTGGTCAGTGTTACACGGATGCATTTGGGAAATTAAAAAAGGGGAACAGTTTACCCCCTTTTGTCTTAAAAAGGGGCCAAAATTCTAAAATTGATGGGCCCGATTTAACTTGATTTCCGAAGTACACAAAACAGTTTGAAATAAAACAAAATACATTCATTGGAGCATGATATTTCTTTGAACTATCAAAGTTGAAACTCTCTCACTGCCATCCGCCTGTCTCTTTAATGTTTAAACCACCTCCCGTCACTGCTGCGTTCTTGACCAATCACGTGGCTTTAACCAAAGACTGGGGGCGGGGCATTGATGACAAAAACAGTCGGCTGCCATTTTGTTGTTAGAAGAACGGCCTCGTTCGCGAACGACACATCACTCATTGAGGCAGCTCTGTGTATGAAAAAAGTTCGTATGCCAAGGTACAGTTTGTATGCCAAGGTAAAAATTTCATAAATTTAACGTTCGTAAACTGAAAACTTCGTAAGCAAAGGGGTTCGTAAACCGAGGTATCACTGTCAGTCATATGTGGCGCAGATCATGTAACAATATGCGCTAATCGTAATAGACTTGTGGCGGTGTTGGCACTGGGAAGTTACAAAATTGCGCCAGTGGCTGTCAAAATGCGTACATGGCGCAAGGGAGCGGTCCAGATCTGTGATGTTATTTTAGATTGTGTCAAAATATGTTTGGAATTAAGAATGTAAAATAAAATTGAATTAATAATTTATGCAAGGTTCAATGCTCATAATGGTTGATCAACAGGAACCAATTATTTATATTTTCATTCCTTCCTATGGGAAAAACCTAAATTACCTTGAGCGCAATTGCTTCCTCTCCTCTTTTCTTCATATTTTATTTCCTCTATTATCCCACTTTCATTGCAGTCGATCCACCGTTTCCACATTGTCAACCAACTGAAAGGGAAGGTACTGCGTATTGAACTTCTAACAATGTTAGTTTAAAGCGTGCTTGTCATTTATGAGCGCTTACCTGTGTAGTTTGCTCACTTGGAAGGTATTGCCAATAATTTCACTTGCACATTGAGGACTGTACTTGTCTGTCCACAACACATCCTCACAACTGGACACTAGAGGACACATTATTGAATAGCACACAAATACGAGCCTTGAATGTATTAATGAGAATGTATACCTTTTTGCATAGTATCAAGTGTTTCGTCATGATCTGTCCGAATAATTCTGCGCAAATCCTGCTGCTTCAGTCTCCGAGTACGGCTAAGCTTGCTCGCTTTGGGGTACATTTTGACCAAAATCTGCGTTGAGAGGTTGGAATTCGCCGTCTCTGCAGTAAAGATATTAGACCTCAGACTTTTGGAGCTGTTGTCAGAGCCGCCCTCTTTCTTCCTCAAATCCAAGTGCATGGCCCCTTTAAGAGATAAAGAAAGATGCAAATGGAATCACATTGCAAACGGGATTATTATAATTAGAGGTCAAAATCAGGCTCTCCAGATCACTTGATATGACTGATTAAAGTTTGCCAACATTGTTTCTTGACTTCAATTAACTTGGTTGTTTTTAACTGCACCAATTAAAACGAGTCTAATTTGACTGACGTTTTTTTTGGATGGCAAATGAGAGGTAGAGTGTATTTTTTTAAATGATAGGAGATGCGCAGTGTATCTTTTTCAGCCTGTTTCACATTTAGACTGTTGAGGTAAGAAGGCACGCAGTTAAGACAAGTGTTTGGACCAGGTACACCCTAATACAAGTGTGAGTAAAGATTCCGGGTGAAAAGGGGGCTGTCTACCAGCTCCACAACTTCTCCAATGTCAGCTGAGCTCCAGCACATGAGTAACACTCTCGAGAATAGAGAATAATGATAGATGGTAGATTAACTAAACTGATTTGCACCTGTCATTCCACAATCTGGTAGCTTCTCTCTGGCTTTCCTCTGCAGCGTTCCAAACACACTTTGGACTGGGAATGGGGTGTCGGATGCTTGGATGTCCCGCATAAGGCTGTGCAGAGTTGGCTGGGATGAAACATTTGACTGCAGGAATGATGAAGTCTTTGGCACTTTATCACCCATTGCTAACACATTAGCTTCACACTTCCGTCTATTGCTTTTTCCGCCGTCCTGCTGTCGGTTAGATATATGTATTGATACTAAGGTTAGATAAAATAAATTGGAAAAATAGATTCGATAGACAAAGCTTACCCTTACCTCCTGTTTGAGGGCTCAATTCACGACTACACGAAACATTGTGTAGGCACGTTCTGGTGTGTTTGTTCGGCACGACGAAAAAGCCAACATGTCAAAAAGTAGCCTTGTGGCATTTTGAACATGGCGCCTTTACGTCGGATATACTTCTTCCGTTTAGCTCGAACTAATCATTAATTAACCATTTCATCCATTCAACTTAGCAGTTCGCCGCATTTATTTTAGAAGTTACATACCGATATCGACGACTGGAAGTAAAATTCAAAAGTAGTGCTCAACTTATATTTTTTTTCTCACCAGAGCAAAAACTCTTTTTACGGACTACTGCCATCTGCAGTTGGGATGGCTAAAATATTGATTCACTTTTGATTCTGATGGTACAAATGAGTACAGTACATACATACATTTTTACTAGTAGAAAATAAAGGAAAGCAAGCTTCTTCCCAAATTTACTGTCGGCACAAGTTAGTACTCCGTTCTTTCGAGATCTAGCGACATGTGGCATTTTCCGGCTGTCATTTCCTCCAAATTCCTCCAGGCGCCCAAGTGAGTGTGAATTACGTTGCTCGGTTTTATATCATTTGTTTGTTCCTAAATATCCATAAAAATTCGTTTGCTATGTTTGTATTCTGATGTATAAACTCTTCATCTATGGTTTTGGTTCTATAAATCAGATAGTTTCAAAAAGGGATGAGATTTTATTTACGATCAATATAAATAGTGTAAAAAACATCTGCATTTCTTGATTGAAATTCTTTAGAAGCCAATAAAATGATTCAGCATAACATTTCTTCTAAAAATCAAATTTTCGGATGATGGTATCGAAAAGGTTAATAATAACAAATAAGAATAATACATTACATTTTAAGCCCCTTTCAAAGCTCTCGAGGACACTTTACAGTCACAGACAAGCATAGGTACTATAATAAACAAAATACAATCACAAATAGAATGCAATAAATAAAATACAATTATAAATAGAAACAAAAGTAATACAGGTGCATGAAAGAGAATATCAACTATTGATCAATGTCCTTGAAACTGTTTTGATAAAATGCCGCACCCGTGTTTACATTTATATATTTATATATATATATATATCTGTGTTTCTATTTATCATTGTATTTTATTTATTATTGTATCTGTTTGTCAGTGACTGTAAAGTGTCCTTGAGAGCTTTGAAAAGTGCTTGAAATAAAATGATTATATTATACTGAAGTTATGTGAGGTCAATAATTATAACCCAACATTGTAATCAACCATGACCTATTTGCAGATTCACTTTGACAATGCACCATAAATTAGGGTGATTTTTTTTATTTAAATATAAAAACCCTAAATCCAAAGTGTACTTCTTTACATGATTTTCAATGGGATGTTTTGTAAATAAAAGTGAGAAGCGTTCTCCTCTTTTCCTCACCAGATGAAAAAAGACTGAGATAAAAAATATACCAAATCAGGGTTGGGAATGAACCATCATTGTCAGTTTATACCCAAAGCCACACGCAGAAGAAAAAACACTAACAGAACTCAAAATACTGATAATAAACCCTTTGGTAAACCGGCACTCAAAACTAAAATCTAACTGTTATCCTTTGAAATCTATTGTCCAGAAAATAACAAAAAAAAAAAAAACGTTTGGGGGAGCCCAAACACAGTCCGTTATTGTATAAACTGCTTGACATTTCTTGTCGTCACAGCATCAACAATGATACTAAAACACAAGTTCTTCAGATTTTCCACTGATGACCAAGGAAAGGCTGCATAACACATTTGGGCGCAGCTCTTAGTTTATGAAAACGGAATATCTAAAAACACAAAGTGCTAAAAGTAATCAGCTAAGGGTTTTTAAAAAGGTTACTGTGTATGTGTACAATTCATGTTACCAGTACATTTTCAACGTGTTGTTCTTACGGTCCTCATTTTAGCAGGACACACAAGAACAAGGGTGGGGGAACCAGGGTCCAGTCTTCCAGAGTAGGCCATATAATTGTATTAGGAAAAAGAAACAAAACAAAAACCAAGATTTATATCTATATATGTGTATATATATTAGGAGCATTTGTGGGTTAAAATTTTGTCGGGCTTGGATCAAATACTCTTATGAACCGGGCATCCCCACCCCTGCAATCTGTTCATATTCACCCAGTCGTGATGTGGGTGATTCAATTCTACATCATTCATATTTGGTTAAGTTCCAAGTTTTCAAAACTTGTTTACCTTGTATCGTGGTCTGTTTGCAGTCAGGCGCTCTGCTGACACCTCTAAGCACCAAAAGGTTGGAAATGTTTATTGAAGTGGACCTTCAAGACCCTTCCCGAAACCACTAACCATCCTGCATCAGTCCGCGAGAGCGCTTTTTGTCCTCTTGCCCTGCTTCCCCACAGCGCAAGACGCCACGTTTCCATTGCAGCTCCCCGCCGTCACGGCGAGCAGCACGCGCTCTTGCCGCTCCTCGGCATCTTCCGGGAGTTCCTCCTGGATCTGCTTGAGACGCGCCATGGCCCGGTCGATTGTGGCCGTGCCCACCAGGTTGAAGTCGTGCATGCTCACCAGGTGAAGGAGGAAGTTGCGGCAGAGGTTACGGCGGACGATGTGCGCGCCGCAGTCATCCACGAACAGGATGATGGCTTGGTTCATCTGGTTGTCTGCTATGAAGCTGCCACAGGGACAACAACAACATTTTACATTGGATGAAGGTATTTTCATTTTTATGCCATATTTCTATTTGACTATATACAGTGGCTGGTGAGTCAATATGATTACAGTGATACCTTGGCTTACGAACTTAATTCGTTCCCCGACAGAGTGTGTAAGGCGAAAAGTGTGTATCCCAAAAATCTTTTTCTCCATAGGAAACCATTGAAATGAGAATAATCTGTTCCCAGGTCCTCATAAAACATAATTTTCTACTTTCTAATTTTCTAAGCCTTAAAGGACAACCGACGTCACTTTTTGTTTTTTAACTGACATCAGAAAAACGTTTTATAGCATCTAAAATACACAAAACACGCAGTATGATATTTTTATTCAAATGCAAAACACAAATAAAAATAACTTAAAGTGTCCAAAATCTGCAAAAAATTGAGCTGCGAATTGAGCATTTTCAGAAAGTCCCGCCCCCAGTTCGTGACATCACGCCAAGACGTCTTGCATTGCTGGAGAATCAAAACAATGGCTTCAGATTCGGAAAAGATGCTTTCTTGTTACTCATCCGGTTATGAATATGATTCAAATAGTTCTGAAGAGGAAAGCATACATGTTTGCAATCGATTAAAGAATTTATTCCGTGCCATTTTGAGGCAACATTGGGGGGAAATGTCTCACCCAAAAAAAGAGGCACAAAATGGCGACCTCCTGTGGCCACCTGCGTTTCCACAGGCTGATAAATTCCTTATACGGAGCTTGGACGCCCTCTTCTGGCGGCTTTTGGGTGCAACACGAGGTTGTCAGACCAAACAAGTACAGCAAAATACATTGACGTGATGGAAGGACTGCTACAATGTGTCTTTTTTTCCGGTCAGGGGCGTTCCTTTAGTGACATCACGTACAGACTCGTCACCAACTCAAAAACAAGACTTCTGGAATATTCAGCGCAAGTCTTAAAACGTAAAATATAGCGTATATATGCGGTGGAATCTTATTAAAATACGCTCAGTAAAAGTCATTTGAAGCCATTTTACAAATTATGGACACTTGTCCGGAGACGTCGGCTGTCCTTTAAAACTACACAAAATATACCTTATTTTATGTATAATAAATTTGCTATGGTATTATCATTAAAGAAATAAACTACTATATAATAAAGTTGTTTTATTTACCTTTGTGACGGTCGTTGATGGCTTGATGGAATGGAGTGGCCGGTTTCATCAGCATTAAACACTTGGTGAGGATCCCCTGTAGGTGCTTTCTCTGTGATGATTGTCTCTAGTTCCTCATCAATTGTTTTCTGTTTAGCTGAGTTAATAGCTTTTTTGCATAAAGTGTACAGATGGCTTGTGCAGGTTGTCTGTGATGCCTGATTGATGGGATATTTTAACCTTGCAGTCTACACTCTGCCTTTGAATTATCAAAGTTGAAACTCTCTCACTGTCGTCTGGCTGTCTCTTTAATGTTTAAACCACGGCCCCTCATTGCTGCGTTCTTGACCAATCACGTGGCTTTAATCGAAGACTGGGGGCGGGGAATAGAGGACAAAAAGAGTCAGCTGCCACTTTGTTGTTAGAAGAACTGGCTTGTTCACGAACGACATCACTCATTGAGTCAGCTCCGCATAAGAAAAAAAGTTTGTATGCCAAGGTAAAATTTTCATCAATGTAATGTTTCTAAACCGAAAAGTTCGTAAGCCAAGGGGTTCGTAAACAGAGGTATCACTGTATTTGGTATTCACATACCCGTGCTGCATGACATGAAGGTTCCACAGCTTCATCACCTCCTTCTCGCCTTCATTGACATCTGTGAATTCATCCAGTTGCTGGACAAATAAGAAAATAAATGCTCAAAACAACAATGATGCTCACAGGCATATGATGAACGTGTCATCTTGGTAATAAAACAAGCCATAAATTCCCCACAGTCATCATCAATAACAGAGAATCCCGGACACGAAAAAGAATTTCACTCATTTGCACAGTTGGTTCGGGCCCAATGTGGCTTCACATTGGATGACTTCAGATGAGTGCAATGTTTATATGACAATGATTACGTGCTAAAGTTATCGCCTTACATTTCAGTCTGAAATACTCCCACACTTTTAACTTCTCATGGCCTGCAAACTGGGATGTGTGCCCGTTTACCGTATTTTACCGTGTATAGGGTGCACCCAAAAGCCTCGATATTCTTCAAAAGAAGACCCTGCGGGTTATATGTGAAGTCATATTGAGCCACAACAGGTCTCGCAACTACTGTCAGCAGCAATTTCCCCCTGTAGAAGAAGTAGTGCGTCACCCCAGCCTCCAACGGTAGCGCCTTATAATGTGGTGTGCCTTATATTTGGAAAACTGTTATATATGTATGTATTATATTTCTAAAACTGTTCATTTACGTTATATATATCAGTCATTTACCTTATATATGGAAAAAGTTTTAAAATATACCATATACTAAAATATACGCCTTATACTCTGGTAATTATTTTACAGTCCGGCATTCACAAAACAAAAAAGTTTACTTGGTTATTGTGGTCGAGCCAAAATAGAAGATGTCAATATTGCTTTGGTGCCATCTCGTGGCAACTCAAGTCCTAGCATCTCGGTTGAAGTGAGGAGATGCTTCAATCCGTTAGGCCGCAGCTTTGTTGAATTTTTAACTCATTCACTGCCAGACGTGCAAAAATGTGTCCACTCCAGTGGCAGTTTTTTTTTTTACGAATTCCAGGACCAAAGGAGTTTTAGGACTACATAAACATTCAGTACAGCGTTAGAAACCTTAGGAATTAACTATTTTTTTTCTGATAAGAAGAGAGTCTAAGTTATATGGGTCTGGAGTTATATGAGCTTGAAATGGGGGTGGCTGTCCAAAATACAATGCAATACATGTACGTATTGCTTTATATAGAGCTTTAACAACAGCTGAAGCTGGAACAAAGCACTAACATAGAAAAAAGGGAAATGCTTCCCCCTTGTGGAAAGGAGAAAAAAAACTTTGCCAGAGACCATGGCCCGCGTTTTATCGGCACCCAAATGAGAAAAAAACAAAACCCGAACAAATTCGGGCATGACACTACGTTATATTTTCAATTCCCAAATAAATTCGTGAATGGCAGTAAATCAGTTACTTTTTTTGTGCATCTATGCCTACAGATATTTTGGCAACAAGACATCTTTCTGAACAAGCAACAATTGCACAGCCCCATCTGAATCATTTCACTAAATAGTTTCTGGCAAGTCGTCAAAAAAAAAAAAAAAAAAGCAGTGGCCATGTTTGATTACCGTTGCCGTTTTCTCTCTGAGCCACTCAGGATCTCGCTCATCCTCACTGTCCACTTCCATCTCTTGGGGTCGCAGCGGCATGCAGCTGTCACTGTGAAAGTAGAGGCGGTTGTGTCCGCTCACGTAAGTCCTTTGCTGTTCCAACTCGCCGTCCTCGGATTCCAGGAACTCAGAAAGGCTCGGCTTGGTCCTCTTGGGCCTGCAGATGAAAAAAAAAAAAAAAAACACAAAATAACCGTTTAGCGGGACTCGCGGGCCACAATGGGTTCTAAAATTTAACAGAGGGGCCGGGCCAGGAGCATTTGGAGGGCGTGTTGGGCCGGATATACTAAACCTAAATCATTAAATGTAGTGTGTGCAAACCTCCGCACAGTAAGAACACTACAACCCAATTTATTAACTGTCTTTCAAATGTGAAAAATAGCCCTTATCAGTTAATAAATTTTTCTCAAGGAATATGCAAGATATGGCATTTACATACTATTTTGCAGATACTGGGAGGAGGAAATGGAAATAGATTAAAATAACATACGCACTGTGATGTATTAAGATTGCGTCTGTTTTTAATAAGTTTCAATCGAAGGTGCAAAGTTAAAGAAATGAACTTTTATTGAACAATGCAATCACTTTCAACATTCAAAACATATTATTACACAACGAAATACTCAAACTCAATAATATCTACTTGTGTTAAATTCCGCAAAATCATGGATGGATTGTGACCGCACGCTCTACAAACTCGCCACGGACGCCCTCGCCTTCAGGCGCAAACAGTACACGTGTATCGTTGCTAAGCACTCAGACATAGGCTACCTGCAGTTGAAATTTGCATACTCGCCACGGCAGCCAGTCAGAAGCCTGCTTCACGCTTCGGACTTTCCCAAGCGTGATAAGGTTGTGCATTAGCATATCATTTTCCAAAATAGATACACAGAACCTCAGCCCAGAAGAAAGATTCAAATGAAGCTAACAAAATTAGTGACGCTAAAAAACGTACATTTACATTATACCGTGACTGTAAAGCAGGGGTGTCAAAGTCATTTTTTGCCGCGGCCACATTGTAGTTATGGTTTCCTTTCGAAGGCCGTTATGACTTTGGGGAACACATTAGAATGTTTAAATCCCTTCAAATATTACATATAGAGCACACAGCAAATTAATGAATAACTCATTTTCAAATCTGAAGTCAAGAATAATGACTTTTATTGTGGTTGACATCCAAAAATATGAAATTTTGGCTCAGATTTTAGCAATCATCATGGAATTTAACAAGTTTGATTTGCTTTCGCGGGCCGAAAAAAATGATGTGGCGGGCCGGATTTGGCCCGCGGGCCTTGACTTTGACACCTGTGCTGTAAAGTGTACTTGAGTTATGAAAGGCGCTTAGTGGCTTGTAGCAGGCAATGCAAACATTGCATTGTGCACCATGACGACAAACAACAACTGGAGCAAACTCTTCAGCCATGGATATTTACCGTAAATTAACCAAGGTAGCATTTGTAGTAGGTACAGCCTTCATTTAAAAAAATAATACTTTGCGACAATGTTTTTTTTTTTTTGCCATTACTCGTCTTATTGTGTTTCAAGTTGTGAAAAATGGCGCAGGCAGCTTTATGGCCGGGCAGGCAACTTTTCAGAGATGTCTGCCCTGTTGTCCGCTAACTTTTTGTCATGACTTTCAGACACTGTTTTTACTATAATTTGGATAAATTCTGCGGTCCGGATTAAAAATCCTAACGGGCCGTATGTGGCCTGCGGGCCGTAGTTTGCCCATATGTCTGCTTTAGCGTCATATAATAATACCACAGACTCAACTTTTTAGTGCTTTAGCATTTAATCAAGTCATTCGAAGCAATGTCACGGTGTGGTGAACGGGGTTACCTGCAAACCAATATGTGAGTGACGGCGGTCCTCTTTACGGGGCCGTTGCGGCTAAAGGCGAAGCCTGGTTGGCTGTGGATGTCCTGAGGATTGCCAACGTATGAGCCGTCATAACACTCGTTGATGGACACGTCTATCCTTGCTCCTTTGGGGTGAGGCTACAAATGAGTAAATCAGTTGTATTAATTGCTTTGTTATGATATATCACTTTATTTTGCTCAACATTGGAAATACTCTGGCATGAATACTGGCAATTTGGGGGAAAATATCCGTGACACCACAACAATAGATCAACTCATGTTTTTTTTTTCATATTTCATTCAATGATTTTGCTGTTCTTCAAGTGGAACTAAACCCAGGAAGTATTAACGTGGTTTCATTTTAAAATGTGCATATCTTTCTTATCACAAGACGCATTTATTGTCTATTTAAAAATAACATTTTAAAAAGTGAAATTACTACATTCAATTGCTTTTGTGTTCCAATCATTTTTAGGACTTTTGGGTTTTTTTTTAGGGGGGGCCAATTGCGGCGGCACATTATTTTTAAAGTACATGGAGAAAGTCCTTCAGATAGCACAACTGTCCATGTTTTATGTTCCTGTTGTTTATTATTTTGCTTTGTGTTGACTATTATGATAAGCGGTTTGTTACAGCTGCAGCTGTTGTGAAACCACTATATAAATTAGGTTGTATTATATTGTAAAGTAAACCAGGTAAATCAGGCGACATAAAGCAGTAATATTTTAACCCTAGGCGCTCCCCATGATTTGTAAATGCAGCTTAACTCATTCACTGCCATTCCTGCATTTGTTCTTTTTTTTTTTTTTTTGCGTGGAAGGCGGGGGGAGTGACTCAAGCTCCCGTCAGACATCTGGCAATGTTTTTCCCTCCCACGAAGGAGCAGCATTTACCTTTTGTACAGCTGCCCCCACTTCCACTGCAGATAACTCCAGAACCAAATAAGCTTGACATGAACTTTTTTTTCTGATGAAAGAAGATAGTCTATGGTTTCTTATGCTGCATTGAATGTTTATGTAGTCCCAAGACTTAATATTCTATGAGTTCTGCAATTTAAGTGAAAATGACAAAAACAAAAACCCTTGCACTGGAGTGGACACATCATCTGGCAGTGAATGAGTTAAAATGATAATTTATTCAACTAAAGTGCCTCAGTTGTTATTATCATTCAAAAGGTCCATTACCTGCTAACTACCGTATTTTCCAGTGTATAAGGCGCACCCAAAAGCCATCATTTTCTTCAAAAGATTACCCTGCACCTTACACGCAGGTGCACCTTATATGTGAAGTAATATCGACAACAAAGTCAACTAACAAAGTGCGCCTTACACACCGGAAAATACGTTAAATCCAGAATGGCGGACAGGAGAAAGTGGCCAATATTTGTTTTTTACTTCCACACAAGACATGCTGGGAATATTATTGTCCCTTACCACATAATTGAAGATGAAACGTGAGTGTGAGAGTTTGAGGTGTTTGAGGAGGCTGTAGAGTTTGCTGCAATTTAGCGTGCACCAAGGGCAGTGAAGGTCATCCCTCGCTTCCGTCTGTTGCCGCGTATTGTTGTTGTACAGGAACTAAGTCAAAAAAAGGTCACACAACATGTCCAGTAAATGGACGATGAAAGACACGTCGACAGATGTACGTTATTGATCATCGTCCTTATTAAAAAGTACCTGATAAAATATCCGTAACTTTTGGCGTGGCTCATACGGGACTAGTTCTTTCCTCATGTGGATATCTGTGCTGACCGACTCCTTCACTGCTGAAAAGGAACACCCGGAGGAGTTGTACAACCAGTCAATCAAGCACTTTGTCAAAACATGTTACTATTGTACATACGCTCCCCAACTTGCGAACGAGATATTTTCCGAACGGTTGATCGTAAGGTGAATTCATTCGTAAGTTGCTTCAGTGCTATATTTTGTATGGAATGTACGTTTAAAGGACAACCGACACCTCCGGAAAAGTTGTGTCCATAATTTGTAAAATCACTTCAAATGACTTCTACTGAGCGTATTTTACAAAGATTCCACCGCATATAGCTATATATTTTAAGACTCGCGCTGAATATCCAGGAAGTCTGGTTTTCTAGTTGATGACGATCCCCATGTGACGTCACGTTTGGAACACCCTTGACCGAGAAAGCGACACACAATGCATTTTGCAGTACTTTGTTTAGTCTGATAACTTTGTGATGATGTTGATGGCAAAATTAGAAGGAAAACACATAAATAACGCGATGGTGAATCATTGTGTGTTGCACCAACACAACTATAGTAAAGTCTCGTTATATCGATATCGGTTATATCGATAGTACCGCTTATTACGATACTATTTCTATGAACGCAAGGAGAAAATTACATGCGCGCAGGGTCGGATATATCGATAGTCCCGGTTACATCGATATTTTTTCGGACTCCCAAGAATATCGATTTAACGAGACTTTACTGTATTTGATATTTGCTGACACAAATTCCCAGCAGACAAATCAGCTGGGATGCTACATTACAGTCCAGATGCCTCAAATTGACACGGAAGGACTTATTTAATCGATTGCAAACATTTATGCTTTCCTCTTCAGAACTATTTGAATCCTATTCATAACTGGACGAGTAACAAGAAAGCATCTTCTCCTAATCTGAAGCCATTGTTTTGATTCTCGAGCAAGGCAAGACGTCTTGGCGTGACGTCACGAACAAGGGGGCGGGACCTACTGAAATTTCCGGTTTTATTTTGAAGTTGTTTTTGGAAACTTTTCATTTCTCATTTTTATTGGTGTTTTTAATGGTGTTTTTAATTGGTGTTTTTAATTTGACTAAAAATATCAGCCTGCATGTTTTGGGTATTTTAGATGCTATAAAACGTTTTTCTGATGTCAGTTAGCAAACAAAAAAATGGTGTCGGTTGTCCTTTAAGGCTTGTATGAGTAACCTGTATTGATTTGCACTAAAAAAATAAACATTTAAAAAACTATATGCTCTATGAAAATATCTACATGTACAACAGGAGAATACTACATATGTTACTACAAAGATGTTCGTATGCACCGAATGTTCGGAAGTAGGGGGGCGTCTATACAGTTGTCCGTTTTCAAAAGAAAAAAACATCTATTTGAGCTGAATTGTATAACATGAAAATACAAATGCAGGGGAGTTGTTTCATAAGAAAAAAAGGTCTCACCTAAGGGAGTGGCCCTGTGGTGACTAGTTCTGGTCTCCATAGGGCCAGAGCTGTCCGAGTTTCGGGTAGCTAGAGGTTTAGCGACGGGGGCTGTGGATTTCCCACTGGCCTCACCAGTCCAGCGTAGAGTAAATTGCAACGTGGGTCCCTGAGAAAACGTTTCAAATGGTGGCAGCCTCTGAAGAAAGAGACGGATACAACATCACATTGGTTAGTGGTTTGTGATGACAAATACGAGCAGTGGAACCGGGATTGTGAGCATCACCTTGCCATCAAGAATGGTCTCCCACGTGGCTCGCTTCTTGCTCACGGGGCTTTCCTCCATCCACTGCATGGACACTTCATACTCTCCATCCAGCAACTGCAACCTCCTGCACAGGTCACCGAGTCAATTAACTCATTCACTGCCATTCACGAATTTATTCGGGAATTGAAAATATGACGTAGCGTGCCATTCCCGAATTTGTTTGGGTTTTGGTTTTTCTTGTTTGGGTGCCGATAAAGCGCTGGCCATGGCCTCTGGCAATATTTTTTTTTTTTACAAAATGAAGTATATTGGCGGAGGGAATGTCACTTGATGGTTTGTTGTTATGAGTGTAGATGAGTCGTAAAAGATCTATAAATGTACCTGTTCTTATCAAAGACAGTCATTTGAGCAACATATGTCTCCGTTGTGTCCCCTTCTTCCTTATGAGACGAGTTCCTCTTCTTTCTACTTTGAGTATCTCTCACATCTACACACACGGATATATTGTCATTCCATTTGTATCATAGAAAGCTTCACCGCTGACTTTTAGAAGCTGCTTACCGATGTTCTCGTTTGCTTCGCCGTTGGGCAGGCCGTTGGCATCCCTGCGGCCCGTGCGCGACACCCTGAAGAGGAGCGAGTACGACTTGACCATGTGGCTGTTGCTGGGCTCAAATTCGTTGCTGGACACCACTAAGGAGGGACAGGAGGCCAGCTTGCTTTGCTGGCTGTCAGGGTTCAAAGGCACCTGCTTTTTACCTGTAGGCACTTGCTTAACTGGGCAGCTGACATCCTGCAAGGAGCAGAAGAATAAGCAAATAAGATGACACGATGAAAGAGGCTGAATGTTATGACTTACCTTGCGTTTTTTATGGCAGACTTTGACAAGTAGCACCTCTAAGGAGACAGAATTTTGCTCATTCTCTGAGTTCTGAGATGGCTTTTCTAGATGCAGGAAAGACAAAATAAAACTGCCATCAATAGAATGGAAAAGTGGTCAGAGTAGATCACTATAATATGAACTTATTTTTAATATTTGACTGGAAACTGTCAGCCGAATTGAGCCTGGGTGAATGTTGTCAGTCTGTTTACACTGTCTCACTGGATGCTTTTTGGTTACCAACAGAGTTGAAAATTGGCTCAACTCATAATTATTTGAGTTTGGGAATAAATAAAATATGTTTTTTTTTATATGAAAAGGTAGACATATCACAAATATTTTATTAGGTTGCATTTCTTTCTGGGGTCATTTGGAATCAGAGGACACCTTTCAATGCTTATGGGTACAACCACAGGACTACTTACCATCCTTATGGAAGAACCCAGTAAAAGTTAATTGCAGATGAGAAGATAAGCTAAAAACACACAAAAGTGGAAATTAAATTCAATGACATTATTCATTTGGTTATTGGTTGTAACACTGAAAGATGGTTTCGGACCAACCTGGGAGATTCCTGCTCTCCCTTCATCTTCTCTACAGTTTGCAACATGTTATCTATTTTGAATGGTTTCCTGGAAACAAAAAGCAGGAGACTTAGAATTTATCTTTCACACATAAGACAACAAAGTGTCGAGATAGATGCATTTGTGATACTTCTTGTACCTTTTGGCATTGGAGCGGCCATTTCTATGAGACATGAAGGTGAGAGTCCTGTGCAAAAATATCGGCTAAAAGGGAGGGGGAAGCAATTATTTCTTTAGATATTCAATTAATTAAAAGCATGAAAGAAAATGATTGTGTAACTTACTGCAATCAAGTTCCTGGTGCGAAGAAATCTGTATATCTGTGTTGGCTCTGGGAAAGAAAGCAAATAAACTGCACTTAACAAAAACCAATATCTACAGTATTAACAAATTATAAATAAATCAAAATGAAAAGAAACGTCGTTGATTGCTCAGCTCTCAGGATGGGAGAAAAACAATCAAACGGCTCAAGTCTTTGTAATGTAAATGCTGCTGTAATGTAAACATGTGGTGGGCAACTAAACTTGCCCTACCTTGCCTATACTCAAATGAAGGAGGCTGGCCGACTGAGTTAAACCAGTAACTAATCTAACTACAGAGACCCTACTTTTTTCAGTTTTTCCTGTTTCTGTTTAAACCCCAATGAAGTCGGTGATTATGAATACAGTACATTTTATGACTGTATATACCCCTGTACAAATATCCCACTTGACATTTACTGGATGTGAGGAACAACATGGGTGTTGATAACCAGACGAAATATGCATGTCAACATAAGACTTGAATACAATTAAACTGGGAGCAAAGTACCAAATAGAAACCACTGATTGAAAATATTGGTGAAGGCAAACCAAACGGCGACGTAGTGCAAGGCTGAAGTCTCACTTTCGAAGGCCTGGAGGAAGAGCTCATGGTCGGCCTGAATCTGCTCCATTTTCGGCTTCTTCACGGAGTTCAACATAGCCGACGAGGCGGGGTATACCGCACCGTTCGCTTTGCAACCCGCCCCGCTCATAATGTGGCCGGAATTCTACAAGCGCGCATAACATAAATATTACAAAACACACAAAATTACTGGACAAACAATGGCTGTGCGGCAAAAGTTACCGCAACGACTAGCACGGCAGCTAACGAAAACCCACACTTGCTAGCACGTTATTAAGCTTGAGTCAGTGTTCTTTTAGTCCGACGTGAAACTAATACTAATGAAGTAATTCGATTTTGAGTGCATTCGACATGTATAAAGCCAACCTACCCTGGCGGATGGCATCAATTTCTTAGCCTCGCTGCCTCCAGCACAAGCCTGGAAGAATCAACAGCGGAAGCCCATGAAGATGAACAGGACGCGACGAGAACCTGGTCGCTGGCTAGTTAGCTAGCGATGCTAGCATAGTTGACCGGTAAACGAACCGGTAGATCTGCGGGTTGCCGCTTACAGCCACAAATATTGCTATTTTGTCGGATAAGGGCTGTATAATGTTCGTGACGTTAATAACATCTAAGAGTAATTTATCGCCGTGCGGCGTGCCTTCAATTTGGAATGAACAACAGAGCATAGCTTATTTGTCAACCAATAAGAAGCAGACTGTGAGAATCCACGGCTGCAATTGGCTACTGGAAACAAGAAGTGACGCGTACCCGCTCTTGGGTTCTGCGATTTTGCGGGAAACGAAGCGAGCGTTCAAGTGGACGAATTCATACTGACCGGCTCGCGTATTTTCCTCTGCAGAACATCAATAATTTTCGCCACACATCGGTACAAATTTTGACTCACCAATTTTCTAAACGAATTAAATAACTATCAAAACCGGAGACATCATCGCACACGTCTAAAGCCGAGCAATATTTTAATTAGTAACTTGTTGAATTGTGTGAATATCTATTCTTTTAAAAAGCTAAATTCAAACTTGTTAAGAAGGGTGAAATCCATTGGAGTGCCTAGCTGCTTGAAACATACTAGTGTGGCAATTCACCTCCTCAGGGAGCCACATGCAATGGCTGCGTCTCCCCAACGCAAATGTGTCCACCCCACACCACCTTGTTGAGCGTCCTACACCGACATCCCAGCATAGATAATGTGGCCGGCCACCCTGAACCGTCCGCCAACCAATCGCAGTAATTTCTATTTCTAAAATAAGATTAACCTTATCTTCTTCTTTTCCTTTCGGCTTTTCCCTTCAAGGGGTCGCCACAGCAAATCAGTGTCCTCCATAATGTTTATTGCGTTGCACAGTTTGTTCTTTGGTTTATTTTTCACTTCAGTACTGTCATTATTTTTGTTTATATTATTAAGGACAGTTCCATTGTACTGTATCTAACCAATATTTAGATATACAATGTCACGTTTCAGTTCGTGACCAATGGGTGACACTGTAGGGCCCCATCTGCAGCTGCACTGGTGTTGGTCGTTTAAATCAGTGCCTTACCTGCTTTTTTTGGATTCACCACCACCACCTTGCAAATCGTGACATATTGTATCTGCATTCAACCTTTCAGAAGTGTGTTTGAAAACACTAAGTACATGTTTGTTTTATGTGCAATGCATTTTAATTAAATATTATAGCCATGTGTTTTGTTAAGTATGGTCAAATATCTTGCAGTTTTCATTTTTTGGGGAATGCACCCCCTGCTGAGTATTATTTGTTTATTTATGATGACAACGTATTGTTTCAGTGTATTCATGATGGCCCCGAAGGTGGCTGCGTTTTGTGGGGTGGTACTTGATCAAAAAAAGTTATTGAACTCTTGACTTACATAATCAGAATCAGAATCAGAATCAGAATCAGAATACCTTTATTCGTCCCGCAATGGGGAAATTTGCAGTCCACAGCAGCAATTGAAGAGGGATGGGGTTGGGGTGGGAGTGAAAGGATAGAAAACAAGATATTCTAAGCATAACAAAATAAAAATGTCAACTGTATACTGTGCAAATGTAGATGTGCAAAAACCGTTCTATAAACAAGACTGTACATAGTGCAGAATCAAGAGATGCATTTAGATATATTGCAACAACCCATATTTACAAGTGTCCAGTTTTTTTTTTTTTTTTTTTTTTTTTTTTTTTTTAATAATAATCGATGTAACGAGAGGTTATAGTTACTACACTGTAGTAACTATACGATTATATACGATTACTATACCTATTAAAGGGTATACTGTAGTAACTACAGTTTTACATAGAGTTTACACAGTATGCGTATTTGTTTTCCAATCGGAGCTATTTGATAAAGTACCCGGAAGTGTAGAGAATCACAACTTCCGGACATGTGAGGGAGTTGATTTGTCGCTAACGTGTGCACTCTCGTGGCACAATTTTTATTTAATTTGATCGGTGAATTTAATTCTTGTGAGTGGGCGAGATGGCAGAGATCGTTCAGCAGCGTATCGAGGACAGAATTCCGGAATTGGAGCAACTGGAAAGAGTGGGACTCTTCACCAAGAAAGAAGTCAAGTGAGAGAACACACTCAAACTTAAATGTGCTCGAACTATGATCGTACGTTGTTCATTCGACAAACAAAAAACATCACGCGTAAATAGCTTTCGGTAGGACTCCTTAACGTCTCATTTACGGCGTTTTGATAAGACGAACAGAAAAACAAGCGATGCAACCTTTTAGTAAAAGCTTATCCAAAAATGGTTGTATGAAATAGGAACAATTTATCCGATAAAAAGCACGAAATAAAATTTCCAATGACATCAAAATCACTCTGATAAGTTTAATAAGTGACGAGTTACATTTTTTTGAATTTCGGCCATAAACTAAAATTAAAAATATATCTTAAACCATAAACTAAAAACCTGAAACTGTTTTCACCATAACAAATTGGCGTATTTTAAATGATGGAAGAACACATACATAATATCTAACTTGTACTCATCTTCAATAAGTCACACAAATTTTGTGTTTTGCAGAGCCATGATCAAGAAGGTGACATCACTGGAATACAAACTCCACAGGCTGATCATCAATAAAGATGACTTTTTAGCATACATACAGGTCCAGTCATCAAACTTCTAATTCACACACATTAAACTAAGTTATGTTGAAAAGGTTCATTCATGGGTAATGTTGTTAAATTGCAGTATGAAGTGAACGTCCTCCAGTTGGTCAAGAAGAGGAGAGCGGTTAGTGGATCTATTACAGTATATTTATGACATGATGATGATCATTATATTCGTCTGGGTTGTTTTACAAATTGCGTCTCATCTATGCTTTTACAGCACATACGCTACCACTTCAAGAAGGAAGAAATTGAGTTCCCCATCATACACCGAATCAACAGTGTCTTCAGAAGGGCCACAAATAAGTGGAAGGTATTTTTGGAAGGTCGTAAAATATGATATGGATGTGTTGGACGACTAAAATGAAACAATCCTATTATGCTGCACTGGTAATTGATTAACAACTATACTGTTACAAGAAAAAGTCACTTGAAGTGCTTTGTTTCATTTGCACGACAGTTAAGTCAAATGTACTGAGAATTAAAACTCAGAAAATGCAATTTGTATTATTGTTACTGTAGTTCGTAATGTATGAAAATGAAATAAACCAATGCAAACTGTACCTTTGCTTTGCAGGACGATTTGCAGCTTTGGCTCTCACATGTCGCCTTCTGTAAGAAATGGGTATGTACAAAATAATTATTGTCAATTCACTCATGTAGCAAAGGTTTAAGTCGGTGATCATGGTATCTTTCCCCAGGCCACGCAGGGGCAGCTCAGCAAGGTCTTCTCCGCAATGCTGGCCATCCACCCCGATAAACCAGGTACCGTTTGTCTTCGACCCTTTCAAATTTTCTTTTCTGGGAATATGAGCGAAACCGCTTGATGCTGTTTTGGCATGTGTAAATACACACATACCCGTTTGTCTCTAGCGCTGTGGATCATGGCAGCCAAAAGTGAGTTGGAAGAGAGGAATTCCTCGGAAAGTGCCCGACATTTGTTTCTCAGGGCTCTGCGCTTCCACCCAAGCAACAAAAAACTCTACCAGGAAGTAAGGAGCAAGAATTTATGCTCCACTTACCCTCCTCTTGACACCCAAGCTAATTCCGCTGTATGTTGCAGTACTTCCGCATGGAACTTCTACACTGCGAGAAGCTGAGGAAACAGAAGGCAGAGTTGGAAAATGCTCAGATTGAGATTGTGAGTGGGCCATGATCCTGAAGTTGAGAAGTATACTTAGATTTAAAAAAATGTCTCGCAGAGAGTGGCACTGTTCTCTTCACAAAGTTTACAACATAAGCAGAATTGAAAATATCGCAGTCAGTATGTCAAGAATAAGTTGTTATAATCTTTGTGGGGGACCCAGAGGGCAGAGTTCAAAATTCAAGGAGAGAACAGCCTTTAAAATCGTTTAAAAGGCATGAGGTTAGCTGTCAATGTTATAAAAACGTCACTGATGCTGCAGTTGTTCTCTCGTCTGGCGTGAAGCAGCTGCACAATGGGCGATGCGGTGCTGCTACGATCGTGCATTATTTTCACTTGAATAATAATAGGACATTTAATTTCCAAGCGCCTTTCAAAACTCTCAAGGACGCTTTAAAGTCACTGTTTTTTTTTTTTTTTTTTTGTGCGGCTGAGCAGCGACAGCCATTCGCGTCAGCGTTTGTTTTTCAATGTAATTGTACAGATGCTCCCCTACTTATGAACATTCAAGTTACGAACAATGGTACATAGGAACATTTTTGCGGGTATGTTGAAAAACGTTGGGACACAGATGCTACAAGTTAGATTTTGTATTGCGCGCCTTTTTCCGAGTAGTGCTTCTTTCCGCCGCTAATACCGACGTGAGGCGCTGTGAGAACATATGTCGTATTCTCTGCAGTTGTACATATCCTTATAGAGGGTATATTTTATTAAATGTTTCTTTTTCAGTACAACCCAATACAGGTTACTTAAACATACTTATACAAGCCTTAAACATACATTCCATACAAAATATAGCACTGAACCAACTTACGAACAAATTCACCTTACAAACAACCGGACAGAATGTATCTCGTTCGTAAGTTGGGGAGCGTCTGTACAACTTTTACAAATGTATGTCAAGAAAAGTCCAAGAAAGAAAGAAATCGAGGCAGATTTGCTATCTATTAGCTGTCTGGCTAGCTATCAGATAGCTCGCTAGCTTTTTATCTATTTGAGTTACTTCCGGGTTGCTGGCGCGTGTGGCTGCCGCTGCTCACCCACAGAAAAACTTATCCTGTGACTGTAAAGCGACATTGAGAGTTTTAAAGGCGCTTATAAAAGAAATGTATTATTATGAATATAAAAATAAGTAGACAATGTGGGGTGCTTTGGAGAAGATGGATGATAAAGTAAATAATACAGTTCAATTGTTTTTAATCGATAAAAGGAGGGCTACGAGTTCTCTGCAGAGATCCTGAGTGGGAAACTGGCAATGGTCGTCTACAACGATGCCACAGAGAAAAACAAAGGTGGGCTTGGCTCTTGTTTGAAATTTCCGACATTATTTTTCGATACTGTCTGACTATATTAAGTAACTTTGTGTTCCACAGATGCAGAGTTTGTCATCTCACTCCTCAACATTGCATCCATTTTTGACTTCACCAAAGACCTCCGAGAGGCCATCTTCCAGGAGTAAGTCACCACTCAACCAAGCATCCAGAATGACGCTTACCCAAACTCTCCTGTCCACTTGTTTTCCAGTTTGCAAACCAAATTCCTCGATGACAGCGCGACATGGAACTTCTTGGCCAAGAGGGAGCTGGAGGCTCGAGGAGTGGGAGAGGAACTCCAGACCGTCAGGGGCCGTGCTTTGGAAGTTGACCGGAGAGAGGCAAAATGCTGCCAGGTCTATGAAAAAGGACTCGAATGCATCAATACTGGTAAGGGTCTTCACATGTATAAATTCTCATTAGATGATCTCAAAACGTGGGATGATTTCAAGCATTTCAGAAAGATGTTTTTTATTTTATGTTACTTGGTTTTGGAAGTTTTCTGCAGCACGCTTGTATTGCGGTGAAAATAGATCACGCAACATACTGGCAGCGGTGAAGGTCAAAGTAGCAAAGTCAAATTCATATTTTACTCAAATAAGAGAAGCCACAATTAAAGGAAATTCTTGTTTTTTTCCACATTTGTGGAAATGAAGGTATTCATTTAACAATTTGGAAAGAGAAAACATTAATTTAACACATTTTAATGAAAATAGGGATTTGAAGAAATACATGAATTTCGTCGAGGATTTTTTTTGGGGAAAATACAGGGATTCCAGTTTTGGAGGAAATTCGCTGATTGTATTACCTCTTATTAGTCTGGCAGTGAATAAATTAACATTTCACAGCAACAAAGTTATGTAATGAAGAGGAAAGGAAAGTAAGAAGTAGAAAGACAAAATACAGGAGCTGCTGGAACGGTAGCCACTGTCACTGCGCCATCTTAAAGTAAAAAAAAAAACAAAATAATATGACTACACACAGACATTCAATCTTCAGCACTTACCGCACCTTCTTTGTTGTATGAAGCAGTTCTAGATGAAAGAGGAGAGGATCAAAGCGTCCTTTTCACCAGTGCATCATTGCACTGGTGAAAAGTAGCATCCATTGACGAAAGAGATTGTCTCACATCTTGTGTCCCACATATATCCGCTTCAATTCCAAGCCGCGACAGTTCCACATGGGCATCGGCGCCCATTACAGGTGCAAAAAAAGCACTATGGCCCCAGAGCTGTGCAGCGATGACAGTCAAATGGCACCGACATTCCTCCCAATCAAAAACAGTGCTGGCATATTCGTGCTGCCAAAAAGGCGCAACTGCTCAGCAGAATCTCCACCTGGCCAAAAATACTGAAAAACAATCCGTATCCGTTCCACATGATGCACAACAACTGAAAATAACTAAAGAAAACACAAAAACAACACAAAAAAAAGCAAGGCTCATGAGCAGCAGACGGCAGCCTACTCGGGCGCCATCTTGTACTTGGACTTGATTAGTTGTTGTTACCTCCTGTAGAACCCATGTGGACCTCCTACATCGCCTTCTGTCTTGAGAGGGTGAAAAGGAATACAAACGTCCAGGAGCTGATGGAAAAGGTAATTATTGGTTGCTCTTCACGTTGTCACTGTGTGTGAATAAAAGACCAGAACATGCTTGTTATGTTAACTCGGGGTGTTAGCGCATCGTGATTGACTGGCAACCAGTTGCACTTTTTGACCAAAGTCTGCTAGGCTCTTGGTGCATGTGACCTTTAACAGGATGAAATGGATGAAAATGTTTACAGAGACAAGAGAGGCTGCTGGGAGTTCTCCGGCGAGCGCACGACTCTTCACTGTTGAAGGAGGATTATTACAAGAACTGGGTGAGACAGACGATCAATTGTGTTAGAGCAGCACGATTAGAAATCAGATATATGGAATAGTGACAGTGGGAGTGACCGGAGTTGCCCACTGCTTTGTTTAGCGGATCCTGAAATGGTTTCTGTTTCTGTTGCTCCTCGTGCAGCTTGAGATCTTGCTCTCCTCAGGAGATGAAGACGGCGCGGCCAACGTCGCAATAGCAGCCACGCAGCGCTACAGCCAATCTGTGTCAGCCTGGAGCACGGCCTTGCAGACGCTGGTTAATTTGGGCAGTGATGATGTCGGACAGCTGTTCCATGACGCGCTGGATAACATCCATCCCAAGGTACACAACCGCAACCACACAGCCGACATTCCATCCTTTCAACTTCTTCTATCTATCAGACCTCATGAAAATATGTCTGCAACATGAAATAATAGTTTAAAAAAAATGAATTCCCAGAAGGAATCAAAATTATGAAGCATTTTAAAATCTGACCACAGTGGACATACTCATATAGTCAAGAAAATAATGTATTCTTCCTTTGCGCGGCTTTTTATAAGCCACAAGCATCTTGAAATAATAATAATAATAATAATAATAATAATAATAATAAATTACATTTATAAGTGCCTTTGAAAACTCTCAAGGTCACGTAATAATAATAATAATACGTTTCATTTATTAGCGCCTTTCAAAACTCTCAAGGTCACTTTACAGTCACGGAATACGTTTTTTTTTTTCTGTGGATGAGCAGCGGCAGCCCCACGCGCAAGCGTTCACTCAACCCGGAAGTAACTCAAATAGAAAGCTAGCTAGCTAATAGATAGCATCAAGGTTCAGGCTCAAAGTCCTCATCTCTGCATTTGCATAAATATTGTCTTTAAAATAAATGAATAGACAAATAAATACATTTGTAAAAAATAGATAGCTAGTTAGCTAGCTAGATAGATAGCTAGATACTGTCACGGGACAGGTTTTTCTCTGTGGGTGAGCAGCGGCAGCCACATGCAGTGTTCACTCAACCCGGAATAACTCAAATAGATAGAAAGCTAGCTAGCTAAAAGGTAGCTAATAGATACGGTAGCTAGCTGGATACCTGGCTAGCTAGATAGCTAATAGATAGCCAGCTAGATAGCTAATAGACCGGAAATAGACAGCATAAAAATGCCTGCACTGCCAGCCTAAATGATCGTGCTTTGGAGGTATTTCTGACTGAGAGGTGATAAAATGAAAAGGTAATCATTTTTTTTATGATTTATTTCACTGCGACTTGTGCAGTTTCTCGTGAATCATATTCTGTGTCTTTGTGTTGTCATATTATTTGTTTAGTTTTTTTTTTTTTTTTAATTCAGGATGCCGCCACGAGAGTGGCTGTATTTCCAGGAGCTTCTGTATTTTGTTTTTCTACTTCTTTCTTTCCTTTCCTCTTCCTTTCATAACTTTGCTGCTGTGTTACTTCTGGGTAGAGTGAACGCTGGCGCGAATGGCTGCCGCTGCTCGCCCGCACAAGAAAAGTTCTTATCCCATGACTGTAAAGTGTCCTTGAGAGTTTTGAAAGGCACTTGGAAATTAAATGTATTATTATTATAAATGTAAAAGTATGACAAATACATGCTCCAGGGATGCATCTGGGCCGCACCCCTGCGCCATGTACGAATTTTGACAGCCACTGGCGCAATTTTGTAACTCCACTGCGCCAGCACCAGCGCAAGTCTATTACGATTAGTGTGTATCGCTTCATGATCTGCGCCACATATGACATTCTTCTGTTAAAATAGCTAAAGAAACAAATTTAATTAAACGGCAATTGAAAACTGGGAGCGTAAATGTATCTGAATGATGAAAAAGAAGCTTCTTCCTTGAACTGTGTCTTTTTGGGCGCACAGGAAAGCTTACCAATTTGGCAGCTGCAGATCCAGTGGAGCATCGCCAACCAGAATCCGAAGGAGACGGAGGCCATTTTCAAGGTTCAAATCAAATCACCCAGACAAGGCGATCCATATTGAACAGTCATTCGCGTCCACGCAACGATGATGATGATGATGATATTACTTGTGCCGGACACTTTGTTCTTCCCGCTTGTTCTCAGAGAGGTCTTTCGTCTGCGGTGTCCGCTGTTTCTGTGGAGATGAAAGAGCACTATGTTGATTGGTCCTACAGCACTGGGGGATACAAGAAAGCGAGAAAAACTTTCACAGGGTAAGTTGAACCATCGAACCATCGCAATTGTGCAAACCAAAGACTATAAAGGGCAGAATAACGTGTTTGTTTTAGTTTACAGGAGAACCGACCACTAACCAAAACTTTCTTCAGCAAAATGATACAGATTGAAAAAGAACAAGTGAGTGCATTAAATACTGTCATGTATTAAGAAAGTGGACTTTTAAAATAAAGGTGGAACCCCCAAAATCCATCTCATCATTCGTTCATTTCCAAACAATTTTGGCTAGGCAATAATGCTAAAAAAAACTGTTCATGGGTTAACTGTCACCATCATAAAACATAAATACCACTATTTTTCTGAAATGGCAAATTTTATCAACTATTATACAAGCGTAACAATAATTTCATTAGTGTAGAATAAAACAAAAATAAAGTAAACTAACTCACCCATGGGAATGGCCTGCTGGAAACATCACGGGGAGGGATGACTTGATATTTCAGTTAGATTGTACTATGACATAAAAACCTCCACTGTGGCATCCATTTTGTGGCATCACAAAAAGAAGCGTCACTTCTCAAACTTCTCAAACACCAAGTACAACCTAAAAAAAGGGAGCTTCAGGTTCCACTATCATAACCAACATTAACATACAGTTATGAAATAATAATAATAATAATAATAATAATACATTTCATTTGTAAGCGCCTTTCAAAACTCAAGGTCACTTTAAAGTCACGGGATAAGTTTTTCTGTGGGTGAGCACGGGCAGCCACACGCCAGCGTTCACTCAACCTGAAGTAACTATTTTTTAGCTAGACAGATAGCTAATAGATAGCCAATAGATAGCTAACAGAGCTAGCAAGACAGCTAATAGATAGCTAGCTAGATAGCCAGCAAGGCAGCTAACAGATAGCTAGCAAGACAGCTAATAGATAGCTAGCTAGATAGCTAGCCAGACAGCTAACAGATAGCTAGTAAATAGCAAATAGATAGCTAGCTAGTTAGCCAGCTATGTAGCCAGGTAGATAGCTGGATAGGGAGATAAAAAGAAGTGAAGAGAGGAAATAAGAATAAAGTCAAAAGAATAAACAAAAAAAGCTACATTGAATATACACCATTCATTCGAGGTGCGCCTTATACAACGGAAAATACGGTAATCACAATTTGTCCTTTTTTTGTGAAAGAAATGACTTTGGATGTCACATGTTGGGGCTGAATTTTACTTTGTAGGCCTAAATGCTGGGGGGAAGAGGCAGAGATTTGAGTTAACATGGTGTTGTTCATGCAGGAGACCCCAAAGATGGACAATCTGAGGGACTACTACGAGAGGGTCCTGCAAGAGTTCGGAACCTCTGATGAAGGTGAGATGCGTTTGGGTCAAATAGTCCACTTGGTACCGTACTATCAGGCCAACCTTTTATTATCAAGATGAAAATTGTGATTTAAACAGATAGTGGCTAATAAGCAATCTGAGTGGGGGTGTGGAAAAAAAGAGAATTGGGATGTGGCTACAACAGAAAGTAAAAATGTGAGAAAACAAGGAGTTGGTCGCCGGCTTTTTTTTTACTTTTACATGCACAAATAATACTACCTTGTAACCTGATAACACAAGAATATGTCCTATCAAAACTGCTGTCCACGAAAGTCTAAAAGACGTATTAGTTCCAGTGCCTGCATGAAACGGCCTCCCCAAAAGGTTCCAACAAAAATGGAAGCATTCTGGTTGGAGCCTTGTTACAATATTTTTTCTCTTTCTGAACTGAAAATGTGGAGCAAAGCTCACAAAAAAAAGAATATTACAACACAATACAGATTGAGGGTCAAGTATGTGAATCACCAGAAGCGTCAAGGACTGTTTTTACGGATTTTGTGCCATCTTGTCACGTATCTTTTTCACTCTGTGTCAGAGATATTTGTTCAGACACTGTGAACAAAGGCTCGAACACAGGAAGATTGTCTTTTACTGCCGGCAGGGGACGAAGCCATTCGTGACCGACGCCCAACTTCTGCCAAGCTATTTATTGAGAGTATATGCAAAATTAAGTGATACATTAGTAAAACATCCCAATACCCAACATCAATAAAACAACATAACATAGTCCTTTCCATAAACTGATAGATTTGTAACCTGGCGAATGAGCTCTTCCTGTGAAGGAGTTTACCAAGTCCTAAATTATGTCCAAGGCCAGATCTCCTGCATGAAGATGATGGTTTAACAGGCTGTGTCCGTTTACCTCAAATTGACCCGTTTTCTGTGTTTCCATTGTGGGCCTTGTGTTCGGCGGCCAACTAACCTTTGAAACTTTTAAATATGATAACTTCAATCCTGTCTATTCTCTATCACTCTGTCAAACCGTATTCATGATGTCCATGAATTGAATTTAAAGAATATGTGCATCATGACAATCAATACGCAATATGCTACTCGTTTTGCTTTCTGCATGTTGGCCATCAGGGGGCAGTATAAAACATTCCGTAATTTCTATCCATTGAAACACAAAAGACGGTGTCAAATTAAAGTGCAATGAAATCAGTTGATTTCCCTCAGAGGATAAAGAATATGTGCCAGCGAGAATTAGTGCACGAGATGTCTTCTTGTGGTTAAATAAGTTTTTTAAAGTATTAAAAGTGCCACAACAGTGATGGTAGTTTCATTAGCCAGTATCGCATTGAGTGCTAGCATGAATACGCAACTTGCTGTTCTATTTGCGTTATGTTTAGTTTGACAGTAAACTTCAACTGCGAGTGGCAATAAACGGCTTGAGGCAAGCACATTACCTCTTTTTGGCAGAATTGTTAATAATCACCAAACTTCTCTTTGTTGTATTATTTACTCCCACCATAGTTAGCACTCAGAATTAACTCATAACAGGAAGAGCTTAATATGGTGAAGACCCACGATAACAGTTTCTAATTTTGAGATTTGTTGACCTGTGCGATTGTTAAGATCTGTGGCTGCAGTACATCCAGGAGGAGATGGGACCCCTCGGGCGGCCAGAGAATTGCGGCAAGATCCATTGGAGGGCCATGAAGTTTCTGGAGGGAGAAAGCGTGGAGAGGTTCACCACCAAATATACGCTCCTGCAGACTGGACACCTCTGAGTACGATTTGAAAATGTGCAGGTTGCATGTTCTTTAATCAGCAGGAGTTGTTCAGCCTGAGGAAGCACATGAAAATGTTAGTCGCTTTTCACAATCATCCATTGGAGGCATGGATTGTTAGACCAAGTTTTACATCGTCCGCTGTCCAGATTCCAAATGTTTCCAGTTGTACTTACACTTTATATATTTGTGTAATGTTGCAAACCTACGCCAGTTGGTTCCTGTTTAAAAAAAACACACACAAAGATACCATTGAAATAAAAACGTCTAATTTGTTTTGCAAAAATGTCCTTAAACTCAGTGACGTTTATTCAAGAGGTTGTCATATGAACATATTCTCTTAAATCAAATTGTAATTCTACAAAATTCAATCCAGACATGAAGGTTGTCTTTGAGATATCGTCTCCTATTTGAGACACTTTCCCTAAAATGTCTCTTTGATACGTAAACGGATACTTGTAACTTATAAAAACAAAATAAAACACATGGAATTTGTCTGCAGTTGTCCAAAACAGTTTGTGCATTGAGATTTAATCCATTTCATTCTAGTGCTCCTTTAGGTGTCCCTAAGCAAATATATAAAAATAACAGGAACATGAATACTGTGTATGTTTTGTTTCTTAGAATTAACTCATTCACTGTCAGACGATGTGCAAAAATGTGTTCTCCAGTGTCAGGGTTTTTGTCATTGTCACTCAAATTGCAGGACCCACAGAATATTGAGTTTTAGGACTACATAAACATTCAATGCAGCGTAAGAAAATTCTTAAATTATATGGGTCTGAAGTTATATGAGTTTAAAATGAGGGTGTCCAAAATGCAATGTAATACATACATCTTGGTTTACATAGCGCTTTAACAACAGCTGAACCTGGAACAAAGCGCTAACTTGGAAAAAGGGAAATGCTGTCCCCTTGTAGAAGGGGAAAAAAACATTGCCAGGTCTGGTCAGCGCGTTATCAGAACCCAAGCAAGAAAAAACAAAACCCGAATAAATTCGGGAATGTCAGTGAATGAGTTGAGCTATGCGAACTTTCCCAGGGTTGTTTGAAATACACTAAGTAATTTTATTTTTTAGTTTGACGATAAACGTAAACTTGGGTGGCATTAAAAAGCTTGAAGTGTCTTTTTTAGATGAATATTTGCATCAGTCTTTATGATAAAGTGTGTTGAATTGCATTCACTTTGATCAAGTCTTAAAAAAGGTCAGGTAACAGCCTAAGGCACCATTTTATGTTTTTATGTATTGGTTTAAAAATATATTATGAGCAAGTCATGTGTCCATAATGACTAAAACAACAACACTGTTCATATTAAATGGACTGCATGCTGTTCCCAAATGTAAGAGGATGATTATTATGATGATTCCACCTTGCAACGTCGTTTGAATCTCCACAGTCTGCTTCAGTTTCAAATCTTCTTGACGAAGATGTAAGAGAAGAGCACTAAGATGGACGCCAACAGCAACCCAATGGCACACTGGTGGAGGCTGGTAACTTTCTCCAGCGTGTGTATGCGTTCCTCCATGGCGCTCGTATAGATGTAGTCATAGATGGAGGCTCCGATGCTCCATACCGCCCACACAGCATCCACCAGCGCCTTCATGGTGGGAGAAACCATTGAGGGGGCCGCCTGCAGCCGGGCAACCGACACAACCACCGCTCACTGGGTCTTCACTGTGATGACACACAGAGGACAACACTCAATGGCTTATGGACAATAGCTTGACACCGTAAAGAGATGCTGGACAATTAAGGTGTGTTTATAGGCCAGGCATGTCCTACTCCGGGTATGGAGGGCGACTGTCCTGCTTGTTTTCTATCTCTCCTGGCTGCAACACCTGATTCGAGTGATCAGCTGCCGCTGCTCACCCGCAGAAAGAATATTCTGTGACTGTAAAGTGTCCTTGAGAGTTTTGAAAGGTGCTTATAAATTAAATGTATGAATATTATTACTATTAAACAAACGGACTTTTAGAGACGGCTCTTTGAAGTGAATGCCTTAATAGAGGGCCGCTTATAGGCGGCGACTCCCCCCGCCCCTTTCGGTTAAAGCCGAACGTGATTGCTCAAAATCATTGGTAGAAGACACACGCACACGTGCGTACACACACGTATACACACACACCCACATAATATAAATAAAGCCACATTAATCTTAAAAAAATATCTATTTTTTGCATTTGTAATTCGCTTTACAAATCATTTTACATTATTTTTGGTAATAGAGAAATACCTCGGTTTTTGACCATAATCAGTTCCAGAAACTTGTTCGAAAACCGAAACAGCACTTTCCAGTATAATCAATATATATATTTTTAATCCGTTCCAAGTTGAGAAAACAACTTTTTAAAAGCACGTTTAAACTATTTTACAGCAAAACCATGTCATAATAGAGCAGGTAATTGGTAAAATAATATAAAAACAAAGTAACATGTTTAGTTTTCACAAATTTTAACATCAGCATCGGGACATAAAAACAACGATACACGAGAATAACGTCTGATTTTCGGAGATCTCAACCAGACAAGTGCGCTTTTTTTAATCTTGATTGAACAATACAAACACGCCTGCTCACAATGGAACGCTACAGGAGGATAACGTCCGATTTGCGGAGATCTAAGCCAAACGTCTGCTTCTTCGTGTAAAAAAAAAAACAACTTTATTCAACAATACTGCGTCGGACACGATGAGGTAGGCACGACACGAATACGTAATGTATAAGAAAGTGACATATAAGGAAGCAGAGGGTAGTCAATTGATACTTAAGTATTAGTATTATTGTATGTTACGGTAAAGTCTCGTTATATCGATATTCAAGGGAGTCCGAAAAAATATCAATATAACCGGGACTATCGATATATCCGACCCTGTTTGCATGTAATTTTCTCCGTGCGTGCATAGAAATAGTATCGATATAACCAGGACTATCGATATATCCGATATCGATATAACGAGACTTTACTGTATATATATTATTGTTATTGTTATTGTTATAGTAGTATTGAGAACCGAATTTCGGTTGTATACCGGGGCATAAAAAACACAAAATCTTTGGTTGAAATCGAATTGGATGAATTGGTGACTGTAAATTAATTTAAGCAACAAAAAAACTGAGGAGTATTTGGGAGCGGAGTGAGCCAGCTCTTTTTATTGAGCCAAGCCAAAAGAACCGGCTCTCTAAAAAAGGTCCGCAATCCCCATCACAAGCAGCTCTGGGGCAGCATTAGAACAGTCCTAATTATTTGAATCAGGTGTGTTGGTCCTGGGAGAGCTGGAAAACAAGCAGGGGACCCTGGAGGACCGAACATTTTTATAGTCGGGCAAAAAATAAAACCAAGTTTCAATCACTAAAGTTGATATTGTTCAGTAAATTCATGAGGACTCAATGGTGGTAATTAGACCATCACACAAACGCAGTTTCCTTGTAAATGTTCAACCACGTCTCCCTCGTTGTGACGTCATGTTGGCGAAACGAGTGAGCTCACTGTGGAACAGATGATGACCAAGAAAGCTGGCTGACATTTGGGAGTTTTTCAGTTAGAACAAAGAGGCCTAAACTCACCAACACGCGACAAATGTGGACGCGGTGATCGATACGTAGAGGGACATCCGTCCAAAATGGTTCCAGATTCAGCAAATAATGTGATTTAGTTGATTGAAACGTCGACCGGTTGTTTGTTTCACTCGCTGACACTTTTGACAGGCGGCTTCACTATTAAGCTGTTTGAGAGCACGCTGATCAGTTCCGGTAGTGCCTTTCAATGTAAAGTACACTTACGCATACATACACGCGTCTTGAAATTGAACATCAATAGTTTTAGAAGAAACTCAAGATAAAGTTACGCTATTACACCCACTTATACGTGGAACGTGGCCTTGTTAGATAGAACAGAAAGCCAAAAAGGAAAAGAGGGGCCGGAGAAAACAAGAGATGTAAAGCATGTGTTTTACTCTTGTAGTATGTGTCTTATGGTATACACATCTCGATGTCTGATGGAGAGACAAACCTGTGGCGAGACAGCATTACCCAAATCAAAGAAGCTCGGGGACTTGTTAGCTGGTCTTTTAACAGCATTCACTTCCAAAACTCTTTCCTTGTCATGTTTAATAATAGAAAATGATATGAGAGCGAAACATTCAAGATATTACACCCCAGAATCAGGGAGCCCGTGGCTCGGTTCCGAGCAGTGTTGATTACAAACACATGTTTTGGGGATTGTAAATGTTAAACATTTCCAATTGTCGGCCACACTATTTTCTCAGCTAATCAGGGACGAAACCACTATTTAACACACCACAAAACAAGGTAATTGCTCAGGTTAATATTCTAACAACCTCTGACAATTATGCCATCGGCTAAATGTGTTTACAAAGTAGGAAACCCGTCACATTTAGTTGAGTCAAGCAGCAGGACTTCACGGCAGTCAGGGTTTTAAAACGAGGTAAAATGTTCAGGTTTCTACACTTTGGATTTCACTGCCAGTGGTCCAGATTCAGAGTGAATTGGAAGAGACCCTAAAAATCGTGCCAAATCAACACTTCAAACCTTTTTTTTGTTTAGCTTGTGAGTAAAGATGATTGACATTTAATCATCGAATTAACACTCACATAGTGTAGTTTCAGAAATCATAAATCAGGAGATTTTCGCACTCGCGACTCTGTGGTGCAGATGTTAAAATAATGTGAATGTTACAAAAGTGTAAATTAGAAGTAAATAAAACACAAAAAAATGATTTCATTGTTTATTCATACATTTAATTCGTACTGTATAAAAATGTATTTTGTTTTTTTCATATTTTCTTTTGTTTCATCTTACAAATGACCTGTCTGTATTGTGTCAATGGTTGCTTTATAAATTGAGTATTGTGGTCAAAATCGCGAGTCTCCCGACCAAATCGTAAGACTGAACATGTAAGATGTTCAGGTTTCAAGTTCACGTTTCTACACTTTAGAGTTTAGATTTCAATAACAGTCCTCCAGATTTAGGGTGAAGTGGAAGAGCCCCTAGAAATGGTGGCAAATCAACACTTCAAACCTTTTGTTTCCTCTGGCTTGTGAGTAAAGATTATTGACATTTAATAATTGAATTAACACTTAATAAAAACATTCTACTGGTCAAGCATGTTGAGTCGAGGCGTAAACGCAACACGTGATTACTCCAATACGGTCCAGCCGGTTTGACAGCCGTGCAGTGTCTCATCTCAGCCACAGGGGGCGCTCCGCACCGCCACGCTGCTGTCCAGGGGAGGGGATCGCGGGGCAGATGATCCCGGCTGGGATGAAACCTTCACCATCGCTTGACAGTCATAACGAGGTGGAACGAACACCTTAACGAAAGCCGCCCAACGGTAGAACGCGTGGACATTTCCTCCTCTTGCTGGTTGCTTGGGAATCGCTCTCCGACCCCTCCCCCTCACCGAAGACCCACAACTGACTGGAAAGGAGCCAGTGAAGACGGGCTGAAAATAACCAGGTTACCACTTACTTCCCCGCTGTTTTGGGGGGCTCCTCCTTTTCCAGCTGTTTGGGAATATCCCGCTCACACACCGTCTTCACGCCACAAGGGGAGGAGGAGGAGGAGCGTCACCGGCCGTCTGCCTCCGGCCGGCTTGGCTCTCCCTGCCTGACACGGCGCTTTGGCAGGGCGACGCAGTCACCCGGGATCTCTCCGGCGGCGGGGGCTCTTTCATTTTTTTGTAGGACACTGTTGCGTGTGTTTCAGGAGATGATCATGCGCAAAGAGGGGTGGTTGCGCTGCTGCTGTCCGTGGTGGTGGTGGGTGGGTGGGTCGGTTGGTTGAGAGGGTTGTTTGGGGGGGGGGGGGGGTGAT